>NC_048565.1:95568548-95646048 GCF_013265735.2 Oncorhynchus mykiss | reverse complement strand
AGAGAGAGAGACAGGGAGAGAGAGGGAAAGAGGGAGAGGGAAAGAGGGAGAGAGAGAGGGAAAGAGGGAGAGGGAAAGAACAGAGAATATGAATTGGCTGATTATCTCTACTCTGTCAGAGATACGAAGCAGAGACAGATCCTTACCAAGTACAGGCTGAGTGACCACCGATTGGCAATAGAAACCGGCAGACATAAAAAGACATGGCTACCCAAAGAGGAGCGTGTATGTGGTCACTGCATGACAGGGGAGGTAGAGACAGAGATGCACTTTCTCCTTTACTGTGATAAATATTCCTCACAAAGAGATTCATTATTCACAGAAATGACTACATATATTCCACATTTTTACAAATTGAACCCAGAGGAAAAACTAAGAATACTCATGGGCGAAGGAGCAATGGCTCCTCTTGCAGCCAAATATGTATTTTCCTGCCATAGCCTGAGGGACACTGAATAATAACATCTGCATAGTAAACAGTAACTTACTTATTATTACTATTATTGTTATTACTATAATTATTAATGTTTACTGTAGACTGTTACCATTTTATTGTATTTATTTTTGTATTTAATTTTGTATTATTATTTACTACCATTTTATATTATTATTTGCTATCATTTATAATTTTGTTACAATGTATATTGTATACATTGTTGCTTTGGCAATATTGACACAATGTTTTTCATGCCAATAAAGCAGCTTGAATTTGAATTTGAATTTGAAAGAGGGAAAGAGGGAGAGAGAGAGGGAAAGAGGGAGAGAGAGAGACAGGTAGAGAGAGAGAGGGAGACAGGGAGAGAGAAAGAGGTAGAGAGAGAGAGACAGGGAGAGAGAGAGAGAGAGAGAGAGAGAGAGAGAGACAGGGAGAGAGAGAGGTAGAGAGAGAAACGGAGAGAGAGAGAGAGAGAGAGAGAGGTAGAGAGAGAAACGAAGAGAGAGAGAGAGAGACAGGGAGAGAGAGAGAGAGAGACAGGGAGAGAGAGAGAGAGACAGGGAGAGAGAGAGAGAGAGAGAGAGAGAGAGAGAGAGAGAGAGACAGGGAGAGAGAGAGAGAGAGAGACAGGGAGAGAGAGAGAGAGAGAGAGACAGGGAGAGAGAGAGAGAGAGAGAGACAGAGAGAGAGACAGGGAGAGAGAGACAGGGAGAGAGAGAGAGAGAGAGAGAGAGAGAGAGACAGGGAGAGAGAGAGAGAGAGAGAGAGTGTGGAATGGAACAGTGGAATGTTTACGGCAGAGAGAAACATATCAAAAGAAAAATAATAACACAAGGAATAAATACACAAATAGTAACGAAAACAATATATACCAGTACTATAATACCAGTACTAATATATATATATATATATATATATATATATATATTCATAAACATATATATACACACACACACACACACACATATATATATATTTATACAGTGCCTTGCGAAAGTATTCGGCCCCCTTGAACTTTGCGACCTTTTGCCACATTTCAGGCTTCAAACATAAAGATATAAAACTGTATTTTTTTGTGAAGAATCAACAACAAGTGGGACACAATCATGAAGTGGAACGACATTTATTGGATATTTCAAACTTTTTTAACAAATCAAAAACTGAAAAATTGGGCGTGCAAAATTATTCAGCCCCCTTAAGTTAATACTTTGTAGCGCCACCTTTTGCTGCGATTACAGCTGTAAGTCGCTTGGGGTATGTCTATCAGTTTTGCACATCGAGAGACTGACATTTTTTCCCATTCCTCCTTGCAAAACAGCTTGAGCTCAGTGAGGTTGGATGGAGAGCATTTGTGAACAGCAGTTTTCAGTTCTTTCCACAGATTCTCGATTGGATTCAGGTCTGGACTTTGACTTGGCCATTCTAACACCTGGATATGTTTATTTTAACCATTCCATTGTAGATTTTGCTTTATGTTTTGAATCATTGTCTTGTTGGAAGACAAATCTCCGTCCCAGTCTCAGGTCTTTTGCAGACTCCATCAGGTTTTCTTCCAGAATGGTCCTGTATTTGGCTCCATCCATCTTCCCATCAATTTTAACCATCTTCCCTGTCCCTGCTGAAGAAAAGCAGGCCCAAACCATGATGCTGCCACCACCATGTTTGACAGTGGGGATGGTGTGTTCAGGGTGATGCGCTGTGTTGCTTTTACGCCAAACATAACGTCTTGCATTGTTGCCAAAAAGTTCAATTTTGGTTTCCTCTGACCAGAGCACCTTCTTCCACATGTTTGGTGTCTCCCCCAGGTGGCTTGTGGCAAACTTTAAACGACACTTTTTATGGATATCTTTAAGAAATGGCGAATACTTTCGCAAGGCACTGTATATACACTGCTCAAAAAAATAAAGGGAACACAAAAATAACACATCCTAGATCTGAATGAATGAAATATTCTTATTAAATACTTTTTTCTTTACATAGTTGAATGTGCTGACACACAAAAATGATCAATGGAAATCAAATGTATCAACCCATGGGGGTCTGGATTTGGAGTCACACTCAAAATTAAAGTGGAAAACCACACTACAGGCTGATCCAACTTTGATGTAATGTCCTTAAAACAAGTCAAAATGAGGCTCAGTAGTGTGTGTGGCCTCCACGTGCCTGTATGACCTCCCTACAACGCTTGGGCATGCTCCTGATGAGGTGGCGGATGGTCTCCTGAGGGATCTCCTCCCAGACCTGGACTAAAGCATCCGCCAACTCCTGGACAGTCTGTGGTGCAACGTGGCGTTGGTGGATGGAGCGAGACATGATGTCCCAGATGTGCTGAATTGGATTCAGGTCTGAGGAACGGGCGGACCAGTCCATAGCATCAATGCCTTCCTCTTGCAGGAACTGCTGACACACTCCAGCCACATGAGGTCTAGCATTGTCTTGCATTAGGAGGAACCCAGGGCCAACCGCACCAGCATATGGTCTCACAAGGGGTCTGGGATCTCATCTCGGTACCTAACGGCAGTCAGGCTACCTCTGGCGAGCACATGTAGGGCTGTGCGGCACCCCAAAGAAATGCCACCCCACACCATGACTGACCCACCGCCAAACCGGTGATGCTGGAGGATGTTGCAGGCAGCAGAACGTTCTCCATGGTGTCTCCAGACTGTCACATGTGCTCAGTGTGAACCTGCTTTCATCTGTGAAGAGCACAGGGCGCCAGTGGCGAATTTGCCAATCTTGGTGTTCTCTGGCAAATGCCAAACATCCTGCACGGAGTTGGGCTGTAAGCACAACCCCCACCTGTGGACGTCGGGCCCTCATACCACCCTCATGGAGTCTGTTTCTGACCGTTTGAGCAGACACATGCACATTTGTGGCCTGCTGGAGGTCATTTTGCAGGGCTCTGGCAGTGCTCCTCCTTGCACAAAGGCGGAGGTAGCAGTCCTGCTGCTGGGTTGTTGCCCTCCTACGGCCTCCTCCACGTCTCCTGATGTACTGGCCTGTCTCCTGGTAGCGCCTCCATGCTCTGAACACTACGCTGACAGACACAGCAAACCTTCTTACCACAGCTCGCATTGATGTGCCATCCTGGATGAGCTGCACTACCTGAGCCACTTGTGTGGGTTGTAGACTCCGTCTCATGCTACCACTAGAGTGGAAGCACCGCCAACAGTCAAAAGTGACCAGAACATCAGCCAGGAAGCATAGGAACTGAGCAGTGGTCTGTGGTTACCACCTGCAGAACCACTCCTTTATTGGGGGTGTCTTGCTAATTGCCTGTAATTTCCACCTGCTGTCTATTACATTTGCACAACAGTAGTTTGATTTCACAGAAGTGTGAATGATATATATATACACACATATATACATACAGTGGGGCAAAAAAGTATTTAGTCAGCCATCAATTGTGCAAGTTCTCCCACTTAAAAAGATGAGGCCTGTAATTTTCATCATAGGTACACTTCAACTATGAGACAAAATGAGAAGAAAAAAATCCAGAAAATCACATTGTAGAATTTTAATGAATTTATTTGCAAATTATGATGGAAAATAAGTATTTGGTCAATAACAAAAGTTTCTCAATACTTTGTTATATACCCTTTGTTGGCAATGACAGAGGTCAAACGTTTTCTGTAAGTCTTCACAAGGTTCACACACACTGTTGCTGGTATTTTGGCCCATTCCTCAATGCAGATCTCCTCTAGAGCAGTGATGTTACATACATACACACATACATATATATACACACACACACACACATATACATATACATATATATACATACATACATATATACACATATATATACACACACACACACACACACACATACATACACATACATATACATATACATATACATACACATACACATATATATATACACATATATACATATACATATACATACATATACATATATACATACATACATACATACACATATATATATATACATATACATATACATATATATATATACATACATACACATACATATATATATATATATATATATATATATACATATATATATATATATATATATATACATATATATATATATATATATATATATATATACATATATATATACATATACATATATATATATACATACATACACATACATATATATATATATATACATATACATATATATATATACATATACATACATACATACATACACACACATATATACATACACACACACACATACATACACACACATATATATATACATACACACACATATATACATACACACATACATACATACATAAACACACACAGGTACTATTCATACACCAGTACTATTTATACACCAGTACTATATATACCAGTACTGAGTAACTTGGCTATATACACTGGCAACCAGTACTATTTATACCAGTACTGAGTTAATGATAACTAGTCAATATACACTGGGTACCAGTACTGAGCCAATGATAACTAGTCAATATACACTGTCTACCAGTACTGAGTCCATGTTCAGGGGTACAAGGTAATATCAAATCAAATCAAATGTATTTGTATAGCCCTTCGTACATCAGCTGATATCTCAAAGTGCTGTACAGAAACCCAGCCTAAAACCCCAAACAGCAAGCAATGCAGGTGTAGAAGCACGGTGGCGAGGAAAAACTCCCTAGAAAGGCCAAAACCTAGGAAGAAACCTAGAGAGGAACTAGGCTATGTGGGTTGGCCAGTCCTCTTCTGGCTGTGCCGGGTGGAGATTATAACAGAACATGGCCAAGATGTTCATAAATGACCAGCATGGTCGAATAATAATAAGGCAGAACAGTTGAAACTGGAGCAGCAGCACGGCCAGGTGGACTGGGGACAGCAAGGAGTCATCATGTCAGGTAGTCCTGGGGCATGGTCCTAGGGCTCAGGTCCTCCGAGAGAGAGAAAGAAAGAGAGAATTAGAGAGAGCACATGTGGGGTGGCCAGTCCTCTTCTGGCTGTGCCGGGTGGAGATTATAACAGAACATGGCCAAGATGTTCAAATGTTCATAAATTACCAGCATGGTCGAATAATAATATGGCAGATCAGTTGAAACTGGAGCAGCAGCACAGTCAGGTGGACTGGGGACAGCAAGGAGTCATCATGTCAGGTAGTCCTGGGGCATGGTCCTAGGGCTCAGGTCCTCCGAGAGAGAGAAAGAAAGAGAGAAGGAGAGAATTAGAGAATGCACACTTAGATTCACACAGGACACGGAATAGAACAGGAGAAGTACTCCAGATATAACAAACTGACCCTAGCCTGACCCTAGCCCCCCAACACATAAACTACTGCAGCATAAATACTGGCGGCTGAGACAGGAGGGGTCAGGAGACAATGTGGCCCCATCCAAGGACACCCCCGGACAGGGCCAAACAGGAATATCTTGGCTATATACACAGAGTACCAGTACAGAGTTGATGTGCAGGGCTACCAGGTAAACGAGACAGATATACACTTTATATAGAAAAGTTCCCCACCGCCCATGGTGCATCAGGTTTTTCCAATATGGAAACCGCTTCTCCGCTCCTAACCTTCAGAGCTCATCACATAGCAGGCTTTGCTCTGACTCGGCACCAACTCCTAAAAGGCTTTAGTTAACCTTCAGAGCTCATCACGTAGCAGCTTTGCTCTGACTCGGCACCAACTCCTAAAAGGCTACAGTTGACGAGCGGCAAGAGGCAGAACAAACATGCCTTCTCAATCAGAAGTTTGTGTATTCGTCAAATAGACTGATATCTAAATAGAAATAGTTATATACAGCATCCACCTTCACATCCAGAGTGTTTTGTAGACAGGATAAGGGTCATTACATTCTTTAACTCAGATCTCAAGGATCAGACAAACGGACTGACTAGGCAAGTCAGTTAAGAATCAATTCTTATTTACAATGACGGTCTACCGGGGAACAGTGGGTTAACTGCCTTGTTCAGGGGGCAGAATTACATATTTTGACCTTGTCAGCTCAGGGATTCAATCCAGTAACCGAATCCCTAGTGAACTCCCTGTCCTGGCCGAAGTCTATGAATCCCTAGTGAACTCCCTGTCCTGGCCGAAGTCTATGAATCCCTAGTGAACTCCCTGTCCTGGCCAAAGTCTATGAATCCCCAGTGAACTCCCTATCTTTGCCAAAGTCGATGAATCCCTAGTGAACTCACAGTTAAACAATTTCTTAATTGAGTAGAACATACTGAGCAGGGTTCAGTCTGGCTTTAGATCGGGACACAGCACCACAACTGCAGCTATGGCAAACATTAAGGGACTTGATAAAAAAACAAGATTGTGCTGCTCTGTTTGTGGATGTACAGGTAGTTTGTTCTAACCTCTCCTCTCTGTCAGGATGTACAGGTAGTTTGTTCTAACCTCTCCTCTCTGTCAGGATGTACAGGTAGTTTGTTCAAACCTCTCCTCTCTGTCAGGATGTACAGTAGTTTCTTCTAACCTCTCCTCTCTCTGTCAGGATGTACAGGTAGTTTGTTGTAACCTCTCCTCTCTGTCAGGATGTACAGTAGTTTCTTGTAACCTCTCCTCTCTGTCAGGATGTACAGTAGTTTCTTCTAACCTCTCCTCTCTGTCAGGATGTACAGGTAGTTTGTTCTAACCTCTCCTCTCTGTCAGGATGTACAGTAGTTTCTTCTAACCTCTCCTCTCTCTGTCAGGATGTACAGGTAGTTTGTTCTAATCTCTCCTCTCTGTCAGGATGTAAAGGTAGTTTGTTCTAATCTCTCCTCTCTGTCAGGATGTACAGGTAGTTTGTTCTAATCTCTCCTCTCTGTCAGGATGTACAGGTAGTTTGTTCAAACCTGTCTGTCTGGACGTACAGGTAGTTTGTTCTAACCTCTCCTCTCTGTCAGGATGTAAACGTAGTTTGTTCTAATCTCTCCTCTCTGTCAGGATGTACAGGTAGTTTGTTCTAACCTGTCTGTCTGGACGTACAGGTAGTTTGTTCTAACCTCTCCTCTCTGTTAGGATGTTCAGGTAGTTTGTTCTAACCTCTCCTCTCCTCTCTCTGTCAGGATGTACAGACAGTTTGTTCTGTCAATCCTGCTTGCAGGCGTCCTGTGGCTGGTGGGCGGAGACACCCGCAAGACCCGCCTCCAAGGCTCTATCCCCAACCCTTTCAAAGGGAACGGCAACACCTCTGACAAACGCACCCGCAAACAGGAAATACTTGCCTCCAGCCAGGAAGCTCTGGTCGTCACAGAGAGGAAGTACCTGAAGAGTGACTGGTGCAAGACCCAGCCGCTGCGTCAGACGGTGAGCGAGGAAGGCTGTCTCAGTCGTACCGTCATCAACAGGTTCTGCTACGGACAGTGTAACTCCTTCTATATCCCACGACACGTTAAGACGGAGCAGGAGTCTTTCCGGTCCTGTGCTTTCTGCCGGCCGCATCGTTTCACCACGCTGACCGTAGAAATGGACTGTCCCGACCTCCAGCCGCCCTTCAGGCACCGCAAGATCCAGAGAGTCAAACAGTGTCGCTGTATTTCGGTCTCCGTCGGTGACTCTGGGAAGCGGTGATACTCGTCTCTCTTTTTTTATCATCTTGGACAATCCCAGGATACTGTACAGATATTCCGCTCACCTCACAGGAGACAGTTTGTACAAGACTTGAGTACATGGAGGGTGAGGACATGCATTTTTACTGACGGCACATAGAATGAATACATAAAAGCTGAAGGGGCCCACTCTCTTTAGAAGACCTGAGCATGACAGACATTTCTATGGAGCAGCTCTGTGGTGATCATACCAAGCACTCTATATGAGACAAACGGACATTTCTACAACCCAGGCTGAATCAACCCATACACTCTGTAGTTCAAAGATGGTGGATAAATTAAGATATCTTACTCAGGCGGGTTTACCGTTAAAAACAAAAAATGGTCACAATTCCAGACTGCTTAAGGAAGTGTCTTTCCAATAGACAACAATGCAATAGCAGCTGGGTCTGGTCTACTTAGTTCATTGACTGTATATGAACCCGGGGGAAAAAAGCAGAGTGAGACATCTCACTTCCTCTACCGTCTCTGCAGAAGCAGACTTACCTGGACCACAGGTCTCCTCAGCCTGTCGGAGAGGGGGGGGGGGTTGTATTCAAATGGAAGAAAACTGACTGAAACAAAAAGAGACTTGTCCAATACAAAATGCTAATTTTCAACTACAAAATGTGTTTCTAATGTGTACCCTAATAGATATGACCTTATTCCAGAGGGACTCTGGTAGAGAGGGTGTTGGAGAGACTGACTGGGTTAGTAGAAGGTCCTACTGTAACAACAGCTGACCTTATTCCAGAGGGACTCTGGTAGAGAGGGTGTTGGAGAGACTGACTGGGTTAGTAGAAGGTCCTACTGCAGAAACAGCTGACCTTATTCCAGAGGGACTCTGGTAGAGAGGGTGTTGGAGAGACTGACTGGGTTAGTAGAAGGTCCTACTGTAACAACAGCTGACCTTATTCCAGAGGGACTCTGGTAGAGAGGGTGTTGGAGAGACTGACTGGGTTAGTAGAAGGTCCTACTGCAGAAACAGCTGACCTTATTCCAGAGGGACTCTGGTAGAGAGGGTGTTGGAGAGACTGACTGGGTTAGTAGAAGGTCCTACTGCAGAAACAGCTGACCTTATTCCAGAGGGACTCTGGTAGAGAGGGTGTTGGAGAGACTGACTGGGTTAGTAGAAGGTCCTACTGTAACAACAGCTGACCTTATTCCGGAGGGACTCTGGTAGAGAGGTTGTTGGAGAGACTGACTGGGTTAGTAGAAGGTCCTACTGCAGAAACAGCTGACCTGGGGTTTCACAGAGGGTAGGAGGTTGTTGGAGAGACTGACAGGGTTAGTAGTAGACCTACTGCAGCAACAGCCGACCTGGGGTTTCACAGAGGGTAGGTGGTTGTTGAATAGAGACTGACTGGGTTACTAGAAGGTCCTACTGCAGCAACAGCTGACCTGGGGTTTCAGAGGGTAGGAGGGTGTTGAATAGAGACTGACTGGGTTAGTAGTAGGTCCTACTGCAGCAACAGCCGACCTGGGGTTTCACAGAGGGTAGGAGGGTGTTGAATAGAGACTGACTGGGTTAGTAGAAGGTCCTACTGTAGCAACAGCTGACCTGGGGTTTCACAGAGGGTAGGAGGTTGTTGGAGAGACTGACTGGGTTAGTAGTAGACCTACTGCAGCAACAGCCTACCCGGGGGTTTCACAGAGGGTAGGAGGTTGTTGAATAGAGACTGACTGGGTTAGTAGAAGGTCCTACTGCAGCAACAGCTGACCTGGGGGTTTCAGAGGGTAGGAGGTTGTTGAATGGAGACTGACTGGGTTAGTAGAAGGTCCTACTGCAGCAACAGCCTACCCAGGGGTTTCACAGAGGGTAGGAGGTTGTTGAATAGAGACTGACTGGGTTAGTAGAAGGTCCTACTGTAGCAACAGCTGACCTGGGGGTTTCAGAGGGTAGGAGGTTGTTGAATGGAGACTGACTGGGTTAGTAGAAGGTCCTACTGCAGCAACAGCCTACCCAGGGGTTTCACAGAGGGTAGGAGGTTGTTGAATAGAGACTGACTGGGTTAGTAGAAGGTCCTACTGTAGCAACAGCTGACCTGGGGTTTCACAGAGGGTAGGAGGTTGTTAGAGAGAGACTGACTTGGTTAGTAGAAGGTCCTACTGCAGCAACAGCCTACCCGGGGGTTTCACAGAGGGTAGGAGGTTGTTGAATGGAGACTGACTGGGTTAGTAGAAGGTCCTACTGCAGCAACAGCCTACCCAGGGGTTTCACAGAGGGTAGGAGGTTGTTGAATAGAGACTGACTGGGTTAGTAGAAGGTCCTACTGCAGCAACAGCTGACCTGGGGTTTCACAGAGGGTAGGAGGGTGTTGAATAGAGACTGACTGGGTTAGTAAAAGGTCCTACTGTAGCAACAGCTGACCTGGAGTTTCACAGAGGGTAGGAGGTTGTTAGAGAGAGACTGACTTGGTTAGTAGAAGGTCCTACTGCAGCAACAGCCTACCCGGGGGTTTCACAGAGGGTAGGAGGTTGTTGAATAGAGACTGACTGGGTTAGTAGAAGGTCCTACTGTAGCAACAGCTGACCTGGGGTTTCACAGAGGGTAGGAGGTTGTTGAATAGAGACTGACTGGGTTAGTAGAAGGTCCTACTGCAGCAACAGCTGACCTGGGGTTTCAGAGGGTAGGAGGTTGTTGGAGAGACTGACTGGGTTAGTTGTAGGTCCTACTGCAGCAACAGCTGACCTGGGGTTTCACAGAGGGTAGGAGGGTGTTGAATAGAGACTGACTGGGTTAGTAGTAGGTCCTACTGCAGCAACAGCCGACCTGGGGTTTCACAGGCAATATATCATTATGTACAAATAAATATCACATTATTAGATTTAGAGAGATTATATCAATACAATGTTACATTATAATGGCATTTATATTTACATAAATGAATAAATGATATCCTAAACCTGTACCGAAGTTGAAAGTTTATCTTGGTGTGTTTTCATTGTGTTTTGTTTAAACTTTGCCGTCAGTATTGTAAAAAGTTCAGATGAAAGTTGCTGCAAACAACACTCAGTCTGAAGACTCATATTCTTAACCATCGTCTTTCAGGACACGTTTCTGATTAGAACGCCGGCCTTCAAAAGAGAATCAAAATCAACCAACCACAGAAAGGCTGTTCTCAACAAAAGAGAATCAAAATCAACCTGCACCAACCACAGAAAGGCTGAATTTATTCCTTTTTATTGTAGATAAATGACATTGCTGCTCCCAGAAACAAGCAGAGATCCAGTAACATACTAACAACATTTTACACTAATAAACCATTATCCAACAACTCCAGGATGATGATTTAACATGCTGCGGGACAGAAAATAAAATCTTTACAAAAATATGTTACACAAAGAATACAATACTACCTTACATTGATAAAAGCATTTTAAATATATTATTTTTAGTAATCAAGTCAATCATTTGAATGCACTTTTCAATGTAAAATGAACAATTCCTTTAGGACTGTTCACTAATCTTACATTAACAAAATGTTTGTCAAACCAACAGACTACATTTCCCATAAGCCTCTCTGTCCTCACATACATTAGAAATGTCTTCTTACCGAGTCACATGGACATCACTTCAGTTAAATGAAACGGAAATAAGTTATACATTTGCAGTTTTACACAAAAATGGGCATATATTTTTCCTCGACAAGAGTAGAAATATGTCTTTGAAGTGATGTTTTTTATTTGTTAAGTGAGTAAAACATGCCAGAAGTCTATTCTACAGCTGGTCTTCTAGACTGAGTGAACAGTGATCAGATAACAGCTTCTGTGGGTAAACCTCTCTACTGGTCAGGAAGGATACAGAGAGCTCTTCTCTGTCGGACACAATCTAGTTGAGCTCAACGTTGGACATCATGTCTGTCTGCCAAATGGCTCCCTATATAGACCACTACTATGGGCCCTAATCCAAAGTAAGGTACTAAATAGGGAATAGGAAGCAGTTTGGGACACAGACCATTATTCAAAGTTATTATGTTGCTGTAAGAACACCCAGCTAAGCTGATCCATTATTGACTTGGACTAACGAACAACGTTCTTTCGTTTTTTTACCCCCCCCCTCCCCCCAATACCACGTTTAATTTCAAATGCATGTTGAGAACACGAACTGCCTTTTGGGATTAAGAAGGGTGAATTACTCTTGATTAGATCAACGGCCTAAAACCAACAACACCGAACATCAACATGTTGACGGTGACCTGTCAGAGTCTGCATCCCAAATGGAACACTAGATAGTGCATAGGTCCTGGTCAACAGTAGTGTACTATATAGGGAATAGGGTGCATGGGCCCTGGTAAAAAGTAGTGTACTATATAGGGAATAGGGTGCATGGGCCCTGTTCAACAGTAGTGCACTATATAGGGAATAGGGTGCATGGGCCCTGGTCAACAGTAGTGTACTATATAGGGAATAGGGTGCCATTTGGGATGCATCCTGGACAACGGCTGTGTTCGTTTTCCTTCTTCACGTTCTGCTGTGTTTCTCTTCACACGTCTCCTCTCTCACGTCCAATAAGGTTGTGTTTTAATATGTACACAATCACTGTTTCAGTGAGCCAAATACACATTTATATTGCTTTGGAAAACACATCTCGTCATGGTATACAGTAAGCTTGAATAGGCAACATGTTTGGCATTTCAGATCAGTACTGTAGGGGGTATGACTGGAGAAGATGGCTCCAGGTATCTCAACAGTAGGGGGTAGGACTGTGGAGAAGATGGCTCCAGGTACCTCAACAGTAGGGGGTAGGACTGGAGAAGATGGCTCCAGGTACCTCAACAGTAGGGGGTAGGACTGTGGAGAAGATGGCTCCAGGTATCTCAACAGTAGGGGGTAGGACTGTGGAGAAGATGGCTCCAGGTATCTCAACAGTAGGGGGTAGGACTGGAGAAGATGGCTCCAAGTACCTCTACAGTAGGTATGCTTTAGTATGTCCCTGTGGAAGTCATCCTATAAATATAGTTCTGGTATAATGACATCCTCTGACCTCTGATCCCATGGTGCTTCCCTCTTCCTTCTGATTGGATGTTGATGTTTGTGTGTCTAATGAGCTAATAACAGAAGCCTGCATAGTCGGTCCCATAGAGCAGGCAGGAGGACGGGTGACGGACAGACTGACAGCTGCTTGGAGTCAAAAAATAAAAAGTAGTATCTTATATCCCAAACGGCACCCTTTTCCTATGTAGTGCACTACTTTAGACTAGAGCCCTATGGGACCCTGGTCTAAAGTAGTGCCCTACATAGGGAATAGTGTGTCATTTGGTTCTAAAGCCTAAGTGATTCATCTGTAGTAGTACATGCAGTCCAATGTGGTTGTTCCTCGTCTCTCTCTCTCCAGTAAACGTAGACGTCCACCGGTCTTAAATCTTCATGCCCAGCTTGGCTTTCTGTGGAAAAACGATACGTTAAATGTTCAGATATGCTTTCTTCAGGCTTTAAACGGTGATAAAGACTCAATCAAGTAAAAGTCCATGTGTATATAGTGGCCAATTATATTGTGAGGATGATCACTTACGATTCCCGAAGCATGCTTGGGTTTGACACTGTAGGTAGCCTTCTCCTTGGCTTGTCTGAAGCACTCCTCTGCCTTCTTCAGTCTGTATCGCAGAAACACAACATCACACAGCAGTCACATAACACACTGCAGTCAGCTACCATATACATCTGGGTCATAGTGAAAACCCACAATGCTGTCCTGATACCATCATCTAGCCAACCTTCCACCATATTCATACAACGTTCGGGGCACCATGGACAGAACATCCACATAAGCAGTATAATGCCCCTTAAAAGCTCCCGCAGGCCTTCAGCCATGGCAGGCCGACACACAGGCCCTCTACATTTGCCTTTCAGCCATGGTGGGCCGACACACTGATCCTTCTACACAGGCCTATGTATTCAAGGTAATGAGCCACTGGCCCTGTGTGCTCCTGGATACTGATTGGTTGTAACAGGATCAGGAAAGGAACCATCTGGAACCTCCCCATTACAGAGGTGGAGCGGTCGGAACAAACCATTCCCATCAGGAACAGGGGCTCCCCATTATGGAGGTGGAGCGGTCGGGAGGAACAGGGGCTCCCCATTACAGAGGTGGAGCGGTCGGGACAAACCATTCCCATCAGGAACAGGGGCTCCCCATTACAGAGCAGGACAAAGGCAGACAGGGACAATGACAGGAGTTCTATTAACCAGCCCTGTGATGTCAAAACCCTGGTGAAATAAATAGCACATAGAATTCAAAAAAAGGTTTTTAGCAGATATTGTTCATCCTGATCAGACAGATTACAATTACTTCAAACAATTGAATATTATGAAAAATCAAAGATTATCAATCTGATTAAGTATGAATAGAATGTATATTTAAATTACTTTAATTTTGGTGAATCTATTATACAGGAGAGAGGGGTGAGGGGGTTAAAGTTATGTACAGCAACCCCAGATGTAAAATAGTAAATCAATGGTAACTTCTTAGAAAGTATTCAGCTTTTAAGAGGAGTAAAACAAGGCTGTCCGTTATCTCCATATTTATTTATTACGACCATTGAAATACTAGCTATTAAAATTAGATCCAACAAGAACATCCAAGGGGTTGGAAATCCAGGGTTAAGAAACAAACATTTTAAGTTTTTACTTAAGTTAGGAATCTGGATGCCTGCACAGTCTCATTGAACATCTTGGTCACTTTTCTAGCCTCTCTGTACTAAAACCTAATTATAACAAGTGCACCATATTACGTATTGGATCGTAAAAAAAAAGAAGATTGTGTTTACACTAACTTGTAGTTTACCAATCAAATGGGCAGATGGTGAAGCAGACGTACTTGGTATTCACATCTCAAAAAATATAAATTAACTACCAATCAATTTCAATAGAAAGTGACCAATTTAAAAATATATATTTTTAAATGTTCTGCAGCCATGGAGAGGTAAGTACTTGTCTATTTATGGAAAAATCACATTGATTAACTCTTTGGTCCTGTCCCAGTTAATGGCACTGGCTCGTTTTTTAAATCATGAGTAAAAATGTTTTTCATCCATATCAATATAATGAATAAGAGTTTGGCTAAACTTAAATATTAAAAGCTTTTTCACTAAATTAAACCTTTCTGCCTTCATACAACTTCTCATTTCTAATTGAAAATGAAGTTTTGTTTAAAGTATCGCCCTTGAACAAATATTAATGATATAAAAAAAAAACGGATTAATCAAAAAATTCTTTATGGAAAAAAACAAAACAATTGTATTATATTTGTTAATGATATTATGAATAGAAAGGGAAGTGTTATGTCACATTGGAAAATATATGGGAATAGCTGCTCAATACAAATTCACAACCAACTGATTGCAGCATTTCTCCACAAAAATGGAGGCGGCAGATGGAAAAGGGAACTTGTTTGTCTGCCATATATTAAAGATACAAATTGTCTGAAAGGAACTGGCACCAATAGAAAAACACACCAGTTTAATTTGAGGACAAACATGTTGACAGCTGCATCGTATAGGTTGCAAAATAAATGGGAGATTTGATAAACCATCTGCCATGATGATGACGGTACATGACTTGGTACATGAACTGGTGCAAAAAAATCTACACTTATTTCAACACTTAGTTTTTCTATTTAAATAATTAAATAATTTGCCACCAAAAGAATGCTATGTATATGGGGCATACAACAATCTCAGTTCTGTAGATTTTGCTGGGAAAGTGACAGAATCAATAGATAATGTATTCTGTTATTGTAGCTTGTTTCTGGTCACAGGTTCAGGAATGGTAAAAATAAATTAATCACAACATGCACTTAAAATTAACCTCACAAATAGCAGTGATGGGAGATCTGGAAAACCCCACTGAGTCAATAACTAATATAATACTCGCAGGAAAAGTTATCTTTAGCTCACAATCTGTGGATAATATACGATTAGAAAGGTTAAAAATGTATGTAAAACATCACAATTGAAAAATATATGGAACATGGAAACCAAATGAGGGTGGTCTATGGTGATAGGTGGGATGGGCTGAGGGGTGGGATTAAAGAACTGAGGTCTATGGTGATAGGTGGGATGGGCTGAGAGAGGCTGAGGGGGTGGGATTAAAGAGCTGAGGTTTGGTAATGTACTATTGTTATGTGACTGCTTTATATAAAAGTACCATGTATGTAAAATGTATAAGTAGCAGAAAAGCTGTAATAAAAACAGATTTGTCCTCCAGAGAGAGAGAGGGTGGAAGGGTTAGTAATGGAAAACAGATTTGTCCTCTAGAGAGAGAGGGGGTGGAAGGGTTAGTAATGGAAAACAGATTTGTCCTCCAGAGAGAGAGAGGGTGGAAGGGTTAGTAATGGAAAACAGATTTGTCCTCCAGAGAGAGAGGGGGTGGAAGGGTTAGTAATGGAAAACAGATTTGTCCTCCAGAGAGAGAGAGGGTGGAAGGGTTAGTAATGGAAAACAGATTTGTCCTCCAGAGAGAGAGGGGGTGGAAGGGTTAGTAATGGAAAACAGATTTGTCCTCCAGAGAGAGAGAGGGTGGAAGGGTTAGTAATGGAAAACAGATTTGTCCTCCAGAGAGAGAGGGGGTGGAAGGGTTAGTAATGGAAAACAGATTTGTCCTCCAGAGAGAGAGGGGGTGGAAGGGTTAGTAATGGAAAACAGATTTGTCCTCCAGAGAGAGAGGGGGTGGAAGGGTTAGTAATGGAAAACAGATTTGTCCTCCAGAGAGAGAGGGGGTGGAAGGGTTAGTAATGGAAAACAGATTTGTCCTCCAGAGAGAGAGAGGGGGTGGAAGGGTTAGTAATGGAAAACAGATTTGTCCTCCAGAGAGAGTCGACCCGACTGGCGGAGTCGACCCGACGGGCGGAGTCGACCCGACGGGCGGAGTCGACCCGACGGACGGAGTCGACCCGACGGACGGAGTCGACCCGACGGACGGAGTCGACCCGACGGACGGAGTCGACCCGACGGACGGAGTCGACCCGACGGACGGAGTCGACCCGACGGAGTCAACCCGGCGGAGTCAACCCGGCGGAGTCAACCCGGCGGAGTCAACCCGGCGGAGTCAACCCGGCGGAGTCAACCCGGCGGAGTCAACCCGGCGGAGTCAACCCGGCGGAGTCAACCCGGCTGTCATATTCTTACATTCTTCAGTCAAACTGACACAACAGGAAACTGAACTCCTCTTCCAGTGTGCAAGTGAGACAGAGACAGAGAAAGAGAGAGAGGCAGTAAGAGAGAAAGAAAGAGAGAGGCAGTAAGAGAAAGAAAGAGAGGGGCAGTAAGAGAGAGAGAGAGGAGAGAGCGCGAGCAGCAGCAGCAGTAAGGAGAGAGTGAGAGAAAGAATATCCTCTTCATGACAGATTTTAATTGTTGCCAGATGTTAAATCTCTGTGGTCGGAAGTTCTTAACTGACAGCCTGACACCCTCTCTACCCACCACCTGTCCACAAGCCCCACGCTTCCCTTCGTTAAGTACTGGAGGAGGATCACTATCCTGCCACCAAAACAGAGGAGAGGAAGATGGAGGGGAGGGGATGAGGAGGGAAGGAGATAAGAGGGGAAGGGGAGAGGAGGAAGGGAAGGAGAGAAGAGGGGAAGGGGAGGGAGAGAGGATGGGAGGGGAGGGGGGGAGGGGAAGGAGAGAGAGAGGAGGGGAGGGGAAGGAGAGAGGAGGGGTAGGGGAAGGAGAGAGGAGGGGTAGGGGAAGGAGAGAGGAGGGGTAGGGGAAGGAGAGAGGAGGGGTAGGGGAAGGAGAGAGGAGGGGTAGGGGAAGGAGAGAGGAGGGGTAGGGGAAGGAGAGAGGAGGGGTAGGGGAAGGAGAGAGGAGGGGTAGGGGAAGGAGAGAGGAGGGGTAGGGGAAGGAGAGAGGAGGGGTAGGGGAAGGAGAGAGGAGGGGTAGGGGAAGGAGAGAGGAGGGGTAGGGGAAGGAGAGAGGAGGGGTAGGGGAAGGAGAGAGGAGGGGTAGGGGAAGGGTAGAGGAGAGGTAGGGGAAGGGTAGAGGAGAGAGGAAGGGGAGAGGTAGAGGAGAGAGGAAGGGGAGACGAAAGGAGGGGGGCAGAGGGGGAGAGGAAAGAATGCAGTGCATTTCATGTCTAATTTCCTTGACCTCCAAACCGTCAACAGAACCAGTGATTGTCTCCAGGACCATAAATGGGAATGTGTTGTTGTAATGAGACTCTTCTTGACACACTGTCTGCTTTATGAGAGCTGGCTGCCACACCAGAGGACAGTAGTGATCAGGGATGAGTGTGTGTGTTGGTGTTTATGTATTCAGGGTGATAAATGATAACTGATCTGATATATCCAGAATATATGCCAAGAGGCTGAACAAATATTAATATAAACCCTGAAATAGAGTGTGGAACAGGGCGAATATTCATATACCGAGACATGTCATTCTGTCCCCTGGGAGAAACCTTCCTAACCTAGACATGTCATTATGTCCCCTGGGAGAAACCTTCCTAACCTAGACATGTCAATCAGTCCCCGAAGGGGAGAAACCTTCCTAACCTAGACATGTCATTCTGTCCCCTGGGAGAAACCTTCCTAACCTAGACATGTCATTCTGTCCCTTGGGAGAAACCTTCCTAACCTAGACATGTCAATCTGTCCCCTGGGAGAAACCTTCCTAACCTAGACATGTTAATCTGTCCCCTGGGAGAAACCTTCCTAACCTAGACATGTTAATCTGTCCCCTGGGAGAAACCTTCCTAACCTAGACATGTCATTATGTCCCTTGGGAGAAACCTTCCTAACCTAGACATGTCATTATGTCCCCTGGGAGAAACCTTCCTAACCTAGACATGTCAATCAGTCCCCGAAGGGGAGAAACCTTCCTAACCTAGACATGTCATTCTGTCCCCTGGAAGAAACCTTCCTAACCTAGACATGTCATTATGTCCCCTGGGAGAAACCTTCCTAACCTAGACATGTCATTCTGTCCTCGAAGGGGAGAAACCTTCCTAACCTAGACAGGTCATTCTGTCCCCTGGGAGAAACCTTCCTAACCTAGACAGGTCATTCTGTCCCCTGGGAGAAACCTTCCTAACCTAGACAGGTCATTCTGTCCCCGAAGGGGAGAAACCTTCCTAACCTAGACAGGTCATTCTGTCCCCGAAGGGGAGAAACCTTCCTAACCTAGACAGGTCATTCTGTCCCCGAAGGGGAGAAACCTTCCTAACCTAGACAGGTCATTCTGTCCCCTGGGAGAAACCTTCCTAACCTAGACAGGTCATTCTGTCCCCTGGGAGAAACCTTCCTAACCTAGACATGTCATTCTGTCCCCGAAGGGGAGAAACCTTACTAACCTAGACAGGTCATTCTGTCCCCTGGGAGAAACCTTCCTAACCTAGACAGGTCATTCTGTCCCCTGGGAGAAACCTTCCAAACCTAGACAGGTCATTCTGTCCCCTGGGAGAAACCTTCCTAACCTACACATGTCCTTCTGAGGTCTGAAGGTCAGGGGTTTTATGTACCAGGCATTGGGTTGCAAAACTACCAGTAGTTTACCAAAGTTACCACAATCTTCAGTCATTTTTGTAATTGACAGAAAATCTGTGACAATCACATCTTTCTTAATTAAGTTCTATTTCAATAACAAACGAATGTTTTCATAAAGTTTTCCTTTTAAAAACAAAAAATAATCTGTGTCCATATTGTTCATGAGTTTCTAGTAGATAAACCAATATGATTCAAGAGAAAAGCGCATAATTAATGAAAATATGTAAATGAACATTTCGATTTCTTAATGAATTTCTTAATTAATGAACTCTGCACCTCATCCAACTAGAACATGTCCCGACTGCCGCCAGTCTAACGCCAAAACAACCAAACACACCGACATCAGCAAAGATCTGTCTGGATCCGGTCTAGTTAGACGTCGGCAAAGATCTCTGTCTGGATCTGGTCTAGTTAGACGTCGGCAAAGATCTGTCTGGATCCGGTCTAGTTAGACGTCGGCAAAGATCTGTCTGGATCCGGTCTAGTTAGACGTCGGCAAAGATCTGTCTGGATCCGGTCTAGTTAGACGT
This sequence comes from Oncorhynchus mykiss, assembly GCF_013265735.2. Lineage (NCBI taxonomy): Eukaryota > Metazoa > Chordata > Actinopteri > Salmoniformes > Salmonidae > Oncorhynchus > Oncorhynchus mykiss. The sequence goes on along the minus strand of NC_048565.1, from coordinate 95,626,055 downwards.
CGGCAAAGATCTGTCTGGATCCGGTCTAGTTAGACGTCGGCAAAGATCTGTCTGGATCCGGTCTAGTTAGACGTCGGCAAAGATCTGTCTGGATCCGGTCTAGTTAGACGTCGGCAAAGATCTGTCTGGATCCGGTCTAGTTAGACGTCGGCAAAGATCTGTCTGGATCCGGTCTAGTTAGACGTCGGCAAAGATCTGTCTGGATCCGGTCTAGTTAGACGTCGGCAAAGATCTGTCTGGATCCGGTCTAGTTAGACGTCGGCAAAGATCTGTCTGGATCCGGTCTAGTTAGACGTCGGCAAAGATCTGTCTGGATCCGGTCTAGTTAGACGTCGGCAAAGATCTGTCTGGATCCGGTCTAGTTAGACGTCGGCAAAGATCTGTCTGGATCCGGTCTAGTTAGACGTCAGCAAAGATCTCTGTCTGGATCCGGTCTAGTTAGTCGTCGGCAAAGAAGTGTGGAAAATAACATTCATCCCTCTTAATAAAAACCAATGGGATTCACCAACTTGATGGTTTATATTTAGGATAATTTCGTACAGTTTTGGTAACATTCTTTTTTGTTGTTGTTGAAAATCTTATTTCATATATTGGAAATAAGGCCAAACAGAGGAAGGGCCAGAGATACACTATTTAGGATTTTATTTCACCTTAATTTAACCAGGTAGGCCAGTTGAGAACAAGTTCTCATTTACAACTGCGACCTGGCCAAGATAAAGCAAAGCAGTGCGACAAAACAACACAGAGTTACATATAAACAAACGTACTGTCAAGTTTATTACATGACTGGGATGATGGTGTTGATGTGTGACAGGACATTCAAAGCATTTCACGGTGACAGATGTGGGCGCTGCAGGACGACAGTCATTTAAGCAGGTTGTCTTGGAGTTCTTTGGAACAGAGAAAATTGTGGTCTGCTTTGAAACATGTTGGGATTACAGACTCCGACAAGGAGATGTTGAAAATGTCAGCGAAGACACTTTCCAGCTGGTCTGCACACGCTCTGAAAAACGACCCCTGGTATTCTGTCTGGCCCAGCGGCCTTACGAGTCTTACACACGTCGGCCACGGAGAGAGAAATCACACAGTCGTCCACGATGAGTCAATGAATGCAGAGGACAGCCTCTGGTTAATGCAGTACAGGAGTCAGAAGTGTTACCTATTAGAATGCAGTACAGGGGTCAGAAGTGTTACCTATCAGAATGCAGTACAGGGGTCAGAAGTGTTACCTATCAGAATGCAGTACAGGGGTCAGAAGTGTTACCTATTAGAATGCAGAATAGGGGTCGAAAGTGTTACCTATCAGAATGCAGTACAGGGGTCAGAAGTGTTACCTATCAGAATGCAGTACAGTGCACAGAAGTGTTACCTATCAGAATGCAGTACAGGGGTCAGAAGTGTTACCTATCAGAATGCAGTACAGGGGTCAGAAGTGTTACCTATCAGAATGCAGTACAGGGCTCAGAAGTGTTACCTATCAGAATGCAGTACAGGGGTCAGAAGTGTTACCTATCAGAATGCAGTACAGGGGCCAGAAGTGTTACCTATCAGAATGCAGTACAGGGGTCAGAAGTGTTACCTATCAGAATGCAGTACAGGGCTCAGAAGTGTCACCTATCAGAATGCAGTACAGGGGTCAGAAGTGTTACCTATCAGAATGCAGTACAGGGGTCAGAAGTGTTACCTATCAGAATGCAGAATAGGGGTCGAAAGTGTTACCTATCAGAATGCAGTACAGGGGTCAGAAGTGTTACCTATCAGAATGCAGAATAGGGGTCAGAAGTGTTACCTATCAGAATGCAGTACAGGGGTCAGAAGTGTTACCTATCAGAATGCAGTACAGGCGTCAGAAGTGTTACCTATCAGAATGCAGTACAGGGGTCAGAAGTGTTACCTATCAGAATACAGAATAGGGGTCAGAAGTGTTACCCATCAGAATGCAGTACAGGGGTCTAAAGTGTTACCTATCAGAATGCAGTACAGGGGTCAGAAGTGTTACCTATCAGAATACAGAATAGGGGTCAGAAGTGTTACCCATCAGAATGCAGTACAGGGGTCTAAAGTGTTACCTATCAGAATGCAGTACAGGGGTCAGAAGTGTTACCTATCAGAATAGGGGTCAGAAGTGTTACCTATCAGAATACAGAATAGGGGTCAGAAGTGTTACCTATCAGAATGCAGTACAGGGGTCAGAAGTGTTACCTATCAGAATGCAGAATAGGGGTCTAAAGTGTTACCTATCAGAATGCAGTACAGGGGTCAGAAGTGTTACCTATCAGAATAGGGGTCAGAAGTGTTACCTATCAGAATACAGAATAGGGGTCAGAAGTGTTACCTATCAGAATGCAGTACAGGGGTCAGAAGTGTTACCTATCAGAATGCAGAATAGGGGTCTAAAGTGTTACCTATCAGAATGCAGTACAGGGGTCAGAAGTGTTACCTATCAGAATGCAGAATAGGGGTCAGAAGTGTTACCTATCAGAATGCAGTACAGGGGTCAGAAGTGTTACCTATCAGAATGCAGTACAGGGGTCAGAAGTGTTACCTATCAGAATGCAGTACAGGGGTCAGAAGTGTTACCTATTAGAATGCAGTACAGGGGTCAGAAGTGTTACCTATCAGAATACAGAATAGGAGTCTAAAGTGTTACCTATCAGAATGCAGTACAGGGGTCAGAAGTGTTACCTATCAGAATGCAGAATAGGGGTCAGAAGTGTTACCTATCAGAATGCAGTACAGGGGTCAGAAGTGTTACCTATCAGAATGCAGAATAGGGGTCAGAAGTGTTACCTATCAGAATGCAGTACAGGGGTCAGAAGTGTTACCTATCAGAATGCAGAACAGGGGTCTAAAGTGTTACCTATCAGAATGCAGTACAGGGGTCAGAAGTGTTACCTATCAGAATGCAGTACAGGGGTCTAAAGTGTTACCTATCAGAATGCAGTACAGGGGTCTAAAGTGCCCTCTGATTGTGGGAAAACAAACTGTTACTTTGCCTGAACAAACCTTACAACCCAATGGGAACAAGATGATGATGAGACTCCTGATGTTTTCTTTACAAACCACTTCCCTCCTCTCCTCCAGGTTAATGCCCTGAAACCATGACCAACATCTGTACGACTCTCACAGGGCACCGCGGTGTCACACACACACACACACACACACACACCCTCTTGTACTGCCGAGCAGTGCAGGGACGTTCTCTATGCATTCAGAGTAACCTGAAACTAGACATTATCGTACCAGATCCAGACAGAGAAACTAGACATTATCGTACCAGATCCAGACAGAGAAACTAGACATTATCATACCAGATCCAGACAGAGACTAGACATAATCGTACCCGATCCAGACAGAGCCTAGACATTATCGTACCCGATCCAGACAGAGAAACTAGACATTATCGTACCCGATCCAGACAGAGAAACTATACATTATCGTACCAGACCCAGACAGAGAGAAACCCAGACATTATCAATCCAGACAGAGAGAAACCCAGACATTATCAATCCAGACAGAGAGAAACTAGACATTATTGTACCAGATCCAGACAGAGAAACTAGACATTATAATAACCAGATCCAGACATTATCATACCAGATCCAGACAGAGAGACATTATCGTACCAGATCCAGACAGAGAAACTAGACATTATCGTACCAGATCCAGACAGAGAACCTAGACATCATCGAACCAGATCCAGACAGAGAGAAACTAGACATTATCATACCAGATCCAGACAGAGAGAAACTAGACATTATCATACCAGATCCAGACAGAGAGAAACTAGACATTATCATACCAGATCCAGACAGAGAAACTAGACCAGATCCAGACAGAGAAACTAGACCAGATCCAGACAGAGAGAAACTAGACCAGATCCAGACAGAGAGAAACTAGACATTATCGTACCAGATCCAGACAGAGAGAAGCAAGATGTGTGTTGATGTGTGTGATCCCTGGTCCTTTAGTGGTTGGGGGTTTGTAATGTATAACAAACAGTAACCCTCATCTCTTCCCCGGGGTCAGGGGCTCATTTCTACTTTGTTGACTCTGTATTATCAGGAAACCTCATCGGACAACTGGAAGCTAACCGGACCAGTCTAGTCTATGTCCCAAACGGCACCCTACTCCCTAAGGATACTTGGTCAAAAGTAGTGCACAATATAGGGAATAGGGTGCCATTTGGGACAAATCCTTAGCAGTCTTTTTAATATTGGGGATGAATACATATTCACTGATGTGGTTCAGTGACAGGTTTGCCTGCTTTTTGAATGGGTTTTAATGGAGACAGATATGATCTGATATTAAACATATGGGGAACGTTATGGGAGATCACGATTCAACCATGGGGGTAACAACAGTGATGGAATACTAATGGAACAGAATACGACACACACACCAAGACCACCGCAAGACCACCGCAAGAGTAATACTGTCTCTGTTAGATGACTAATATAAAACAATTCCTCCTAATACTGCCTGTTAGACCACTGACTAATATAAAACAATTCCTCCGGTCTGTTAGACCACTGACTAATATAAAACAATTCCTCCTAATACTGTCTGTTAGACCACTGACTAATATAAAACAATTCCTCCTGTCTGTTAGACCACTGACTAATATAAAACAATTCCTCCTAATACTGTCTGTTAGACCACTGACTAATATAAAACAATACATCCTGTCTGTTAGACCACTGACTAATATAAAACAATACATCCTGTCTGTTAGACCACTGACTAATATAAAACAATTCCTCCGGTCTGTTAGACCACTGACTAATATAAAACAATTCCTCCTAATACTGTCTGTTAGACCACTGACTAATATAAAACAATACCTCCTGTCTGTTAGACCACTGTCTAATATAAAACAATTCCTCCTAATACTGTCTGTTAGACCACTGACTAATATAAAACAATTCCTCCTAATACTGTCTGTTAGACCACTGACTAATATAAAACAATACCTCCTGTCTGTTAGACCACTGACTAATATAAAACAATACCTACTAATACTGTCTGTTAGACCACTGACTAATATAAAACAATACCTCCTGTCTGTTAGACCACTGACTAATATAAAACAATACCTACTAATACTGTCTGTTAGACCACTGACTAATATAAACCAATTCCTCCTAATACTGTCTGTTAGACCACTGACTAATATAAAACAATTCCTCCTAATACTGTCTGTTAGACCACTGACTAATATAAAACAATTCCTCCTAATACTGTCTGTTAGACCACTGACTAATATAAAACAATTCCTCCTAATACTGTATGTTAGACCACTGACTAATATAAAACAATTCCTCCTAATACTGTCTGTTAGACCACTGACTAATATAAAACAATACATCCTGTCTGTTAGACCACTGACTAATATAAAACAATACCTCCTGTCTGTTAGACCACTGACTAATATAAAACAATACCTCCTGTCTGTTAGACCACTGTCTAATATAAAACAATACCTACTAATACTGTCTGTTAGACCACTGACTAATATAAAACAATTCCTCCTAATACTGTCTGTTAGACCACTGACTAATATAAAACAATTCCTCCTAATACTGTCTGTTAGACCACTGACTAATATAAAACAATTCCTCCTAATACTGTCTGTTAGACCACTGACTAATATAAAACAATTCCTCCTAATACTGTATGTTAGACCACTGACTAATATAAAACAATTCCTCCTAATACTGTCTGTTAGACCACTGACTAATATAAAACAATTCCTCCTAATACTGTCTGTTAGACCACTGACTAATATAAAACAATTCCTCCTAATACTGTCTGTTAGACCACTGACTAATATAAAACAATTCCTCCTAATACTGTCTGTTAGACCACTGACTAATATAAAACAATTCCTCCTAATACTGTCTGTTAGACCACTGACTAATAGAAAACAATTCCTCCTAACACTGTCTGTTAGACCACTGACTAATATAAAACAATTCCTCCTAATACTGTCCCTAAGATCGCTGGAAAAGCATGTGTGGTAACTTAAAGCTGCTATGTGTTACTTTTTGGGCGACCCAAACAAATTCACAAAGATGTGTATGTTATAGATCTGTCGTTGTCATTGAAAACAAGTCTAAGAAGCGGGTAGATCTGCTCTATTTCTATGCTTCAAAAAATACGTATTTTTGCGTCCGACTTACGGTTTTGTAACACCAGCTTCAAACAGCTGAAAATACAATATTTTTGTTATGAAAAATATATTTAATTCACAGCGGTTTAGATGGTACAATGATTCTCTACACTGAAGACCTAGCAGAGTCAAGCTGGTAGAAAGGTCAGCAGTGATGACAGAGTAGAAATCAACCTCAGAAGATAAATACACTTCAAGTGCAAACAGTATAAAGCCCTATCACGCCCTATAACGCCCTGTTAAGCCCTATCACGCCCTATAAAGCCCTATCACGCCCTATAACGCCCTGTTAAGCCCTATCACGCCCTGTTAACGCCCTGTTAAGCCCTATCACGCCCTGTTAAGCCCTATCACGCCCTGTTAAGCCCTATCACGCCCTATAAAGCCCTATCACGCCCTGTTAACGCCCTGTTAAGCCCTATCACGCCCTGTTAACGCCCTGTTAAGCCCTATCACGCCCTGTTAAGCCCTATCACGCCCTGTTAAGCCCTATCACGCCCTATAAAGCCCTATCACGCCCTGTTAACGCCCTGTTAAGCCCTATCACGCCCTGTTAACGCCCTGTTAACGCCCTATCACGCCCTGTTAAGCCCTATCACGCCCTGTTAAGCCCTATCACGCCCTATCACGCCCTATAAAGCCCATAAAGCCCTGGGGAAAACACATGTATCTGTAACATTCCTTCTTTAAAAACAGAGGAGAACATCATGTATCCAACAAGTCAATCCTGATGCATTTCTGATTCCTGGAAAGTAACCAACCGGTCTCAATGAGTTTCAGTGAGACAAAGCACAGTCTTCCATTCAGTTAGCTAAACATAATACAACTCATCTGATTTAAAACATCTGGTTGTTTAAAAAAAACACACGACTACCTTTCCTGTAGGATCATCTTGTTCTCCTTCTTCCACAGGTCTTTAAAGTCGGAGGAGAAGTCGTGCCACACGGAGAAGAAGGTGTGGGGGGAAACCTCCTTCTCACCCATCTTAGCCTTCACCTGGTAGAACACCGTCAACTCCAGGAACCTACAACAACAACAACACACTGTTATGGAACAACCAATGCAGACGGAGGGTAACGAAACAAAGAGAATGTGTTTTACAACTGTAGGAACAAATACCCTACACTATGTTTCATGTTTCATATGAGGTATTCATTAAAAAGGGGTTCCCAAAATATAGAGCTTTACTAGCTAAAAACTCTACTTTATTCCAAACTGTCAAAATATAGAGCTTTACTAGCTAAAAACTCTACTAAACTGTCAAACTATGTTGCTATATTGGATGACAACACTGTTTGCTTAAACTCAAGAAAACACACACCAAAAAAAAAAACGTAATTTCTACCCACTGGGCATAGACATCAACTCAACGTCTATTCCACGTTGGTTCCACGTCATTTCAATGATTCAACAACGTTGATTCAACCATTGCCCAGTGGGTATAGAACTCATAAATGTATCTTAAAGTGGTAGGTACAGATTTTATGACTGCATTGAAACGGTTCCTTACAACTTGTGAGTGTCACTGAGCTGCGTCTCCTGGACCTCCAGTTCAGATTTAGCTGCAAGACAGAAAACATGAAAGACAGTGGTTATTGTAAGTAGGATCGCTCGTTTCTCAGTAGTAGTCAGAACAGCCTTGTCTTTCTGTCAGGAAAGTAGTTGATTAGTAGTTGACAGGTCTCAGAACAGCCTCGTCTCTCAATGAGGGTACTAGTTGGTTAGTAGTTGACAGGTCTCAGAACAGCCTCGTCTCTCAATGAGGGTACTAGTTGACAGAATTCCAAGAGTGTGCAAAGTGGTCAAGGCAAAGGGTGGCTACTTTAAAGAATCTAAAATATATTTTGATTTGTTTAACACTTTTTTGGTTACTACATGATTCCATATGTGTTATTTCATAGTTATTCAGTATTATTCTACAATTAAGAAAATCATAAAAATAAACTAAAATCCTTGAATGACTTGGTCTGTCCAAACTTTTGACTGGTACTGTACAGTGAACAATAAGATCTCTGTGGTCCCTCACTAAAACATCCTATTGGTCTTCATTTGGAACCTATGGACATAGTGAACAATAAGATCTGTGGTCCCACACAAAACCATCCAATTGGTCAGACAGACAACCTCTACACCTCCCAGTCAGACAGACAACCTCTACACCTCCCAGTCAGACAGACAACCTCTACACCTCCCAGTCAGACAGACAACCTCTACACCTCCCAGTCAGACAGACAACCTCTACACCTCCCAGTCAGACAGACAACCTCTACACCTCCCAGTCAGACAGACAACCTCTACACCTCCCAGTCAGACAGACAACCTCTACACCTCCCAGTCAGACAGACAACCTCTACACCTCCCAGTCAGACAGACAACCTCTACACCTCCCAGTCAGACAGACAACCTCTACACCTCCCAGTCAGACAGACAACCTCTACACCTCCCAGTCAGACAGACAACCTCTACACCTCCCAGTCAGACAGACAACCTCTACACCTCCCAGTCAGACAGACAACCTCTACACCTCCCAGTCAGACAGACAACCTCTACACCTCCCAGTCAGGGAGACAACCTCTACCTCCCAGTCAGGGAGACAACCTCTACCTCCCAGTCAGGGAGACAACCTCTACCTCCCAGTCAGGGAGACAACCTCTACCTCCCAGTCAGGGAGAGCTCCACCCAGACAAAGCAACCATTTAGATTCCCAGTTCAATGTAAAGTGTGTGGGTGCTGTCATACATCAGCCTACGACCCACTTGGATGTTCCTGAATAACTGTTCGTTAGAGTGCAGTTAGCCATGGCATCGGTGGCTCTGGTAGTGGGCGATCTGGGGAAGTAGGGTCTCCATTAGGGACTGCAGTGGGGTCTTCCTGTGGTATCAGGGGTCAGTGCCAGGGGTGCTCTCTGACAAATTGATCCCAGTTGTGGGTAAAAAGAGAGATTCCACCGTGAAGCTGAATGGAGAGTGACACAGCAGCCTGCAGCAGTGAGGTTCTCGGCGTGAGAGGTGGAAGGGGGGGGGGGGAGTGGGGGTGGCAGAAACGTTGACATCTCCAGGCAGACAGCTCAGGGGTTAACGCCCGACACCCCAGACCCTGAGGTCCTCACGGGTCACAGGCAAAGATGAATGGCCATAGAAGGTTACCAAAATCTCTCATGGTGGACGGAACGTCAATGGTCACGAGGCATTATCCACCGTGATAAAGGAAAACGCCATCCAAAAAACTCTTTGGGAATTTGTTTCATTCGTCCATTGTTGACATCGTCCCAAAATGTTTTGCTTGTCTACACTCATGTGAAGGTATGTAACTACCAAAATACAGAAACCATCCATCATTCATATGATTCAAAATGCAGCATCAAATTATGCAACAAAATGCATCATACGGGGATGATTTCTGTATTTTGAAAGTTAAATATTTTCAAAACTTGGGTGCTGACAAGCAAAACATTTTGGGACGATGTCAACAATGGACGAATGAATCAAATACCGAAATATTGTTTTCGGGGCGGAGCTTTCCCTTTAAGTGGCGCTGGGTTCTTACTGGTCCGGGCTAATCACATCCAGATAACCCAGACCACGACAGCTCTGAGCCCGGAATAGTCTGCCACGACAATCAAGCAGGATACCAGAGTCACTTTGATTTATAATGCCTCTCAATAGGTGAAATTACTGCTCAGTGGATTTGCTTTCAACTGGGGTCCATATAATTTTCTTAGGAAAACAGGGGGAGGGGGGGGGGGGGTAATGAATGTGAGGAATTTGGAATTAGTACATTTCAGGGGAAGATCATCAAGAAGTCAATAATGTGAAGTCCACTGGGTGAGATTAAACAACCAGTTCAGATCAATCTCTCCACTGAACCATAACAATAGAAATCCAATGTTTCTCCACCATAATCTGCAGTTTGTCCAAGTGACCTCACAGCAGCAGACCACTTGTAGCTCGCCAGCCCCGGTACCTCCACATCCGACTTCCTCATCAGCGGGATTGTCTGGGGGGGGGGGGGACGACGACGACTATTTATGTCTGTAATAAACCCTTTTGTGGGGAAAACTAATTTCTGATTGGCTGGGCCTAGCTCCCCTGTGGGTGGGCCTGTGCCCTCCCAGGCCCACCCCATGGCTGCACCCCTGCCCAGTCATGTGAGTTCCATTAATGAATTTACATTTACTAATTATATGAACTGTAACTCAGTAAAATCATTACACAATGAAACTCTCTCTCCCTCAGTGGACTAATACATTGGCATCATTGAAACGTCAGTGTTCATTTTGTCAACAATAACAAAATATTTGTCAAACAATTTTTCCCGCTGATAAATGATAACGAGATGCCATAAAAAAAAAATGGAAATGAAAATGGGGGCGTGACAAGAATTCCACGTCCTAATGGACATTCAAGTTGGCATGAAGCTCCTCGTCGTCGGGTTTGTCCAGTCACAAGGATGCATGCTTCTGAAGAATATTTAATGCCATCCTATCATTGGCAGAAAGAAAGTCTTTCAGTTGAGCGTAGTAAGGGGCGTCAGTTGGGTATGGCAGTCCTCATGTCCTAGCTCAAGACCAAAAATATATCGTATCGCACGGAGAGAAGCTGCCAGTCTGCACGCCTTTCAGAGAGCAGAGATTGTTTGCTTTAAAAGGTATTTTAGTCCTAAAGACAGAATCAATCTAAAATAGCTAATGAACTTAACCACTGCTTGGCATCAGGTTGAGGTGACGCTGCTTGGCATCAGGTTGAGGCGACGCTGCTTGGCATCAGGTTGAGGCGACGCTGCTTGGCATCAGGTTGAGGCGACGCTGCTTGGCATCAGGTTGAGGTGTCGTCCACACTGCTTGGCATCAGGTTGAGGTGTCGTCCACACTGCTTGGCATCAGGTTGAGGTGTCGTCCACACTGCTTGGCATCAGGTTGAGGTGTCGTCCACACTGCTTGGCATCAGGTTGAGGTGTCGTCCACACTGCTTGGCATCAGGTTGAGGTGACGTCCACACTGCTTGGCATCAGGTTGAGGTGTCGTCCACACTGCTTGGCATCAGGTTGAGGTGTCGTCCACACTGCTTGGCATCAGGTTGAGGTGTCGTCCACACTGCTTGGCATCAGGTTGAGGTGTCGTCCACACTGCTTGGCATCACGTTGAGGTGACGTCCACACTGCTTGGCATCAGGTTGAGGTGACGTCCACACTGCTTGGCATCAGGTTGAGGTGACGTCCACACTGCTTGGCATCAGGTTGAGGTGACGTCCACACTGCTTGGCATCAGGTTGAGGTGACGTCCACACTGCTTGGCATCAGGTTGAGGTGTCGTCCACACTGCTTGGCATCAGGTTGAGGTGTCGTCCACACTGCTTGGCATCAGGTTGAGGTGACGTCCACACTGCTTGGCATCAGGTTGAGGTGACGTCCACACTGCTTGGCATCAGGTTGAGGTGACGTCCACACTGCTTGGCATCAGGTTGAGGTGACGTCCACACTGCATGGCATCAGGTTGAGGTGACGTCCACACTGCTTGGCATCAGGTTGAGGTGACGTCCACACTGCTTGGCATCAGGTTGAGGTGTCGTCCACACTGCTTGGCATCAGGTTGAGGTGTCGTCCACACTGCTTGGCATCAGGTTGAGGTGACGTCCACACTGCTTGGCATCAGGTTGAGGTGACGTCCACACTGATTGGCATCAGGTTGAGGTGACGTCCACACTGATTGGCATCAGGTTGAGGTGACGTCCACACTGCATGGCATCAGGTTGAGGTGTGTGTGTGTACATGTTTCCTACCTTACCAGAATGTTCTGACAAGGTTGGATAACAAAACTCTAGGACTTTTTTTGTTTCCTGAATATGTTAAAATTATATTTTAGGCTTTAGGGTTTGGGGGAAAATAGGACATTGAATGGGAATACAATTTTACTCCTCAAAAAGTCCAGAAAACAAAGATGTGTGTGTCTGTCCGTGTGTGTCCATAGTAGTGCGTGTGGGTATGGCCATAGTAGTGTGTGTGTGTGTTTGTGTACATAGTAGTGCGCGTGTGTGTGTGTGTCCATAGTAGTGCGTGTGGGTATGGCCATAGTAGTGCGCGTGTGTGTGTGTGTCCATAGTAGTGTGTGTGTGTGTGTGTGTCCATAGTAGTGTGTGTGTGTGTGTGTGTCCATAGTAGTGTGTGTGTGTGTGTGTGTGTGTGTGTCCATAGTAGTGTGTGTGTGTGTGTGTGTGTGTGTGTGTGTGTGTCTGTCTGTGTCCATAGTAGTGTTTGTGTGTGTGTCCATAGTAGTGTGTGTGTGTGTGTCCATAGTAGTGTGTGTGTGTGTGTGTCCATAGTAGTGTGTGTGTATGTGTCCATAGTAGTGTGTGTGTGTGTGTCCATAGTAGTGTGTGTGTGTGTGTGTGTGTCCATAGTAGTGTGTGTGTGTGTGTGTGTGTGTCCATAGTAGTGTGTGTGTGTGTCCATAGTAGTGTGTGTGTGTGTGTGTGTGTCCATAGTAGTGTGTGTGAGTGTGTGTGTGTGTGTGTGTGTGTGTGTGTGTGTGTGTGTGTGTGTGTGTGTGTGTGTGTGTGTGTGTGTGTGTGTGTGTGTGTGTGTGTGTCCATAGTGTGTGTGTGTGTCCATAGTAGTGTTCTCTCTCCTACCTTGGCTGAGGAATTCCTCCATCTTGTCCTTGAAGGGCTGCAGGTGATCTTCAGATGACACTTGACACACCTTCTCCACCTCTGTGTTGCACACTGGAATGAGAGGACAATACTAAACTGTTTACAAAATGGCCACAGAATGGCAATACAATGACTGATTTCAAGAGAAAAATCACCATTGAAGATATGTAAATATTTAACCTTTAACTAGGCAAGTCAGTTAAGAACAAATTATTATTTACAATGACGGCCTACCGGGGAACAGCGGGGGTTAACTCCCTTGTTCAGGAGCAGAACGACAGATTTGTACCTTCAAACCAGCAACCATTTGGTTACATGCCCAACGCTCTAACCCCTAGGCTACATACAATGTCGACCATAACAGATTAGTGCCCAACCAGTGGTCATCCTCAGTGTAGCTAAACCCATGTTACTATGACCTAGCTATAGTTTCACATGAACCCAGCCCGCTTCTCTAACATCCGTCACATCCCTGAAATGGGCCCTGTACTTAGAGAAAACTAACCTATCCTGATCAACTATCACTCGTTGATAAATATGACTCAGCACAGCCGAGAGCTGCCCTGTGACACGAGCCTACCAGAGGAGCTAAATAACTTCTATGCTCACTTTGAGGCAAGTAACACTGAAACATGCATGAGAGCACTAGCTGTTCCAGAAGACTGTGCGATCACGGTCTCCGCAGCCGATGTGAGTAAGACCTTTAAACAAGTCAACACTCAAGGCCGCAGGGCCAGACATATTACCAGGACGGGTAATGTGCTGCTAACTGAGGTAACTTCACTCTGTAAAGTGAAGCTGAAGTTAGCAGCATTCCTGAAAAATAGAAAACAAGCCACTCAATGCTATGTGTTGGGGTAGTATCCCACACCGAAAGGAACTGTTAAGTTGAGAGCTAGTTTACTGAATAAAGCTGCTTATCGGGCTAGCAACCAGATGGATTCGAGGCTAAGAATGAGGAAACCAGTGCAGTGTGTTATAAGACACTCGCTGAGCGCTGAACCACAGCTTTTAATGAAGTACATTACTGTTAATGTCAGAGTTACGGGAGGAGATTGACTCTGTACCCCCTGTATATAGCCTCCGGTACCTGTCCGTCCAACTGGCAAGTGTCTTCACTGCCATTTTCAAACTCTCCCTGTCTGAGTCTGTAATAACAACATGTTTCAAGCAGACCACCATAGTCCCTGTGCCCAAGAACAATAAAGTAACCTACCTAAATTACTACCGACCCGTAGCACTCACATCTGTTGCCATGAAATTAATTGAAAGGCTGGTCATGCCTCACACCATCATCCCAGAAACCCTAGACCCACTCCAATTTGCAAACCGCCCCAACAGATCCACAGATGATACAATCTCTATTGCACTCCACACTGCCCTTTCCCACCTGGACAAAAGGAACACCTATGTGAGAATGTTATTCATTGACTACAGCTCAGCGTTCAACACCAAAGTGCCCTCAAAGCTCATCGCTAAGGACCATGGGACTAAACACCTCCCTCTGCAACTGGATCCTGCACTTCCTGATGGGCCGACCCCCAATTTCTAAGGGTAGGTAACACATCCTCAACGCTGATCCTCATGGGTCTGGGTCCTCAGATCCTCAAAAGGTTTTACATCTGCACCATCGAGAGCATCTTGACGGGTTGAATCACTGCCTGGTTGGCAACTGCTCAGCCTCCGACCGCAAGGCACTACAGAGGGTAGTGCTTACGGCCCAGTACATCACCGAGGCCAAGCTTAGTGCCATCCAGGACCTCTATACCAGGCGGTGTCAGAGCCCTACAAATTGTCAAAGACTCCAACCACCCTAGTCATAGACTGTTCTCTCTGCTACCACACGGCAAGTGGTACCGGAGCGCCAAATCTAGGTCCTAGAGGCTTCTAAACAGCTTCTACCCCCAAGCCATAAGACTCCTGTACAGCTAATCAAATGACTACCCAGACTATTTGCATAGGCAGGTTACTTCTATGCTGCTGCTGCTACTACTACTACTACTGTTTATTACCCTCTGTTATGATCTATGCATAGTCACTTTAATAACTACCTACATGTACATATTATCTCAATTACTTCGACACCGGTGCCCCCGCACTTTGACTCTGTACCGGTACCCCCTGTATATAGCCTCTACATTGACTCTGTACCGTAACACCCTGTATATAGCCTCCACATTGACTCTGTACCGGTACCCCCTGTATATAGCCTCCACATTGACTCTGTACCGGTACCCCCTGTATACAGCCTCCACATTGACTCTGTACCGGTACCCCCTGTATATAGCCTCCACATTGACTCTGTACCGGTACCCCCTGTATATAGCCTCCACATTGACTCTGTACCGGTACCCCTGTATATAGCCTCCACATTGACTCTGTACCGGTACCCCCTGTATATAGCCTCCACATTGACTCTGTACCGTAACACCCTGTATATAGCCTCCACATTGACTCTGTACCGGTACCCCCTGTATATAGCCTCCACATTGACTCTGTACTGGTACCCCCTGTATATAGCCTCCACATTGACTCTGTACCGGTACCCTCTGTATATAGCCTCCACATTGACTCTGTACCGGTACCCCCTGTATATAGCCTCCACATTGACTCTGTACTGGTACCCCCTGTATATAGCCTCCACATTGACTCTGTACCGGTACCCTCTGTATATAGCCTCCACATTGACTCTGTACCGGTACCCCCTGTATATAGCCTCCACATTGACTCTGTACTGGTACCCCCTGTATATAGCCTCCACATTGACTCTGTACCGGTACCCCCTGTATATAGCCTCCACATTGACTCTGTACCGGTACCCCTGTATATAGCCTCCACATTGACTCTGTACCGGTACCCCCTGTATATAGCCTCCACATTGACTCTGTACCATAACACCCTGTATATAGCCTCCACATTGACTCTGTACCGGTACCCCCTGTATATAGCCTCCACATTGACTCTGTACTGGTACCCCCTGTATATAGCCTCCACATTGACTCTGTACCGGTACCCCCTGTATATAGCCTCCACATTGACTCTGTACCGGTACCCCCTGTATACAGCCTCCACATTGACTCTGTACCGGTACCCCCTGTATATAGCCTCCACATTGACTCTGTACCGGTACCCCCTGTATATAGCCTCCACATTGACTCTGTACTGGTACCCCTGTATATAGCCTCCACATTGACTCTGTACCGGTACCCCCTGTATATAGCCTCCACATTGACTCTGTACCGTAACACCCTGTATATAGCCTCCACATTGACTCTGTACCGGTACCCCCTGTATATAGCCTCCACATTGACTCTGTACTGGTACCCCCTGTATATAGCCTCCACATTGACTCTGTACCGGTACCCTCTGTATATAGCCTCCACATTGACTCTGTACCGGTACCCCCTGTATATAGCCTCCACATTGACTCTGTACTGGTACCCCCTGTATATAGCCTCCACATTGACTCTGTACCGGTACCCCCTGTATATAGCCTCCACATTGACTCTGTACCGGTACCCCCTGTATACAGCCTCCACATTGACTCTGTACCGGTACCCCCTGTATATAGCCTCCACATTGACTCTGTACCGGTACCCCCTGTATATAGCCTCCACATTGACTCTGTACCGGTACCCCTGTATATAGCCTCCACATTGACTCTGTACCGGTACCCCCTGTATATAGCCTCCACATTGACTCTGTACCATAACACCCTGTATATAGCCTCCACATTGACTCTGTACCGGTACCCCCTGTATATAGCCTCCACATTGACTCTGTACTGGTACCCCCTGTATATAGCCTCCACATTGACTCTGTACCGGTACCCCCTGTATATAGCCTCCACATTGACTCTGTACCGGTACCCCCTGTATATAGCCTCCACATTGACTCTGTACTGGTACCCCCTGTATATAGCCTCCACATTGACTCTGTACCGGTACCCCCTGTATATAGCCTCCACATTGACTCTGTACCGGTACCCCCTGTATATAGCCTCCACATTGACTCTGTACTGGTACCCCCTGTATATAGCCTCCACATTGACTCTGTACCGTAACACCCTGTATATAGCACAGATTTTTTTTCTTCTTAAAACTGCATTGTTGGTTAAGGGCTCATAAGCAAGCTTTTCACTGGAAGGTATTTCACTGTAAGGTATAGAATAGGTGGTAGCAAAGTATGTTTATTGTCCATTTGTAAGAATCGTAATGTTTGTATCTGTGTACAATGTACCTGTTGTTTTCAGCACAGGTGACAAATACAATGTGATTTTGTGAAGTTCTGTCAAGGCACTGCATGTGGATGCGAAGGCAAATCATTCAACTGCATTCTGACCCCATCACCTGTCGCCCCTGGTAACCCCTGTCGCCCCTGGTAACCCCTGCTCCCCTCCCCCTGAACGAAGACTGATGCCTGCTGTGGAATTCTGGAATCTATTCTAGAACTTCTGTGAAGCTCTGAGAGTCACGCACCAATCAGTGGCCATAATGAATTAGAGTCAGAGTGTCAGTGTCCAAGCTAAATCCCAGCTGGACAATTACCGCCCTCTACCTGACCTTTAGCCTGTGTCAGGGAGGGCCATGTTGTTCTTCCTGGAGCACACTGGTTGAGCACATATCAGTAAGCTAGACACCATATGTCTGTAATACAGACCCAGCCTCCCGTCACCTCTAAAGACCACCAATATAACAGAGATATCTCAGTAGGCTAGACACCATCTGTCTGTAATACAGACCCAGCCTACCGTCACCTCTGAAGACCACCAATATAACAAAGAGGGACGGATGGAGAGACCCGGTTATTCTGGTACTGTAAATATCCTCCTCCGCTGTAGCACAACCCCACAGTTAAACCCCAACAGAACATGGTTCTGTCTGACTGCGAGCAGCACCGCAAGGTCGCCCGACCAGCGACACGCGGGAGAGAGAGGGGGAAAGTGCAGAAAGATTTAGAGACGCCCGCTGCCCAGCTGAGCCAGGCCCTTAACTAGCATTTATCTGAGCCTCTTGACTTGCTGTAAAGAGATAGGACCATCTAGCTACAGAACAGAGAGGGCTTACTGTAAAGAGAGAGGACCATCTAGCTACAGAACAGAGAGGGCTTACTGTAAAGAGAAAGGACCATCTAGCTACAGAACAGAGAGGGCTTACTGTAAAGAGAGAGGACCATCTAGCTACAGAACAGAGAGGGCTTACTGTAAAGAGAGAGGACCATCTAGCTACAGAACAGAGAGGGCTTACTGTAAAGAGAGAGGACCATCTAGCTACAGAACAGAGGGCTTACTGTAAAGAGAGAGGACCATCTAGCTACAGAACAGAGAGGGCTTACTGTAAAGAGAGAGGACCATCTAGCTACAGAACAGAGAGGGCTTACTGTAAAGAGAGAGGACCATCTAGCTACAGAACAGAGAGGGCTTACTGTAAAGAGAAAGGACCATCTAGCTACAGAACAGAGAGGGCTTACTGTAAAGAGAGAGGACCATCTAGCTACAGAACAGAGAGGGCTTACTGTAAAGAGAGAGGACCATCTAGCTACAGAACAGAGAGGGCTTACTGTAAAGAGAGAGGACCATCTAGCTACAGAACAGAGAGGGCTTACTGTAAAGAGAGAGGACCATCTAGCTACAGAACAGAGAGGGCTTACTGTAAAGAGAAAGGACCATCTAGCTACAGAACAGAGAGGGCTTACTGTAAAGAGAGAGGACCATCTAGCTACAGAACAGAGAGGGCTTACTGTAAAGAGAGAGGACCATATAGCTACAGAACAGAGAGGGCTTACTGTAAAGAGAGAGGACCATCTAGCTACAGAACAGAGAGGGCTTACTGTAAAGAGAGAGGACCATCTAGCTACAGAACAGAGAGGGCTTACTGTAAAGAGAGAGGACCATCTAGCTACAGAACAGAGAGGGCTTACTGTAAAGAGAGAGGACCATCTAGCTACAGAACAGAGAGGGCTTACTGTAAAGAGAGAGGACCATCTAGCTACAGAACAGAGAGGGCTTACTGTAAAGAGAGAGGACCATCTAGCTACAGAACAGAGAGAGCTTACTGTAAAGAGGACCATCTAGCTACAGAACAGAGGGGGCTTACTGTAAAGAGAGAGGACCATATAGCTACAGAACAGAGGGGGCTTACTGTAAAGAGAGAGGACCATCTAGCTACAGAACAGAGAGGGCTTACTGTAAAGAGAGAGGACCATCTAGCTACAGAACAGAGAGGGCTTACTGTAAAGAGAGGACCATCTAGCTACAGAACAGAGAGGGCTTACTGTAAAGAGAGAGGACCATCTAGCTACAGAACAGAGAGAGCTTACTGTAAAGAGGACCATCTAGCTACAGAACAGAGGGGGCTTACTGTAAAGAGAGAGGACCATATAGTTACAGAACAGAGGGGGCTTACTGTAAAGAGAGAGGACCATATAGTTACAGAACAGAGGGGGCTTACTGTAAAGAGAGAGGACCATATAGCTACAGAACAGAGGGGGCTTACTGCAAAGAGAGAGGACCATCTAGCTACAGAACAGAGGGGGCTTACTGAGGCTGAAAACTGTGTGGTGTGTGTGGACCATGGTAAATCATTGGTGATGTGGACGACAATGAACTTAAAGCTCTCGACCCGCTACACAACATTGTCGATGTGGACGTGCTCTTCCCTCTTTCTCCTGTAGTCCTCAAAGAGCTCCTTGGCCTTACTGACGTTGAGGGAGAGGTTGTTGTCCTGGCAACACACTGCTAAGTCTCTGACCTCCCTCCCTATAGGCTGACTCATCGCCACCAGTGATCAGGCCTACCAGCGTTGTGTTGTCAGTAAAACTTCATGGTGTTGGAGTCATGTATGGCCACGCAGTTGTGGGTGAACAGGAAGTACATGAGGGAACTAAGCACACACCCGATGGGCCCCCTTGTTGCGGGCCAGCATGACGGAGGTGTTGCCTAGCCTCACCACCTGGGGGCGGCCTGTCAGGAAGTCAATCGCAGAGGGAGGTGTTTAGTCCCAGGGACCTTAGCTTAGTGATGATCTTGGAGGGGGACTATGGTGTTGAACGCTGAGCTGTAGTCAATGAACAGTAATGTCACATAGTTATGACCCTTCTTGTCCAGGAGGGAGAGGGCAGTGTGAAGTGCAATTGAGATTGTTTTATCTGTGGATCTGTTAGGGCGGAATAGGAATAGGAATCGGTCTAGGGTGTCTGGGATGATGGTGCTTCATGACCAGCCTTTCAAACCACTTCCTTATTATACATGAGTGCTACAGGGCGACCTTGGAGCTCTTGGGAACAGGGATCATGGCGGTCAGGTTGACACATGTTGGGATTACAGACTTGGACAACGAGAGAGTGAAAATGTCTGTCGACACCTGCCAGAAGGTCGGCGGATGCTTTGAGAACCCGCCCTGGTATTCCATCTGGCACGGCGGCCTTTCAGGGAGTTTTTCCTAGCCTGGTTCCTTTCTAGGTTTCTTCCTAGGTTCTGGCCTTTCTAGGCAGGTTTTCCTAGCCTGGTTCCTCTCTAGGTTTCTTCCTAGGTTCTGGCCTTTCTAGGGAGGTTTTCCTAGTCTGGTTCCTCTCTAGGTTTCTTCCTAGGTTCTGGCCTTTCTAGGGAGGTTTTCCTAGTCTGGTTCCTCTCTAGGTTTCTTCCTAGGTTCAGGCCTTTCTAGGGAGGTTTTCCTAGTCTGGTTCCTCTCTAGGTTTCTTCCTAGGTTCTGGCCTTTCTAGGGAGGTTTTCCTAGCCTGGTTCCTTTCTAGGTTTCTTCCTAGGTTCTGGCCTTTCTAGGGAGGTTTTCCTAGCCTGGTCCCTCTCTAGGTTTCTTCCTAGGTTCTGGCCTTTCTAGGGAGGTTTTCCTAGTCTGGTTCCTCTCTAGGATCCTTTCTAGGGAGGTTTTCCTAGTCTGGTTCCTCTCTAGGTTTCTTCCTAGGTTCTGGCCTTTCTAGGGAGGTTTTCCTAGCCTGGTTCCTCTCTAGGTTTCTTCCTAGGTTCTGGCCTTTCTAGGGAGTTTTTTCCTAGCCACCATGCTTCTACACCTGCACTGCTTCCTGTTTGGGGTTTTAGGTTTCTGTACAGCACTTTGTGACATCAGCTGATGTAAGAAGGGATTTCAATCAATTTGATTGATTGATTGTTAACCTGTTTAAATGTTTTGCTCACATCGGCCACGGAGAGCGAGATCACACAGTCGTCAGGAAAAGCAGGGGCTTTTTCACTCAAGGCACAGTGTTATATTCCTCAAAGAGAGCATAAAAAGACATGTAGCTCGTTTGGGAGTTTTGTGTCCATGGGAAGTTCATGGCTTCATGGTTTCCCTTTGTAATCCATTACCGTCTGACAGACCCAGTCACATATACGACAAGCTTCATAGTCGGTGTAATAGGATGCCTTTTTCCTCCTATATTGCCTTTCTACAGGTTTGCAGACTCAGAGGTCGTAGACTTCTTGTATGTGTCACGTTCATTGTAAGCGGGTCTGCTTTGTCCGACCACTTCTGTATTGGAGTGCGTCACTGGTACATCCTGTTTAAGCTTTTGTTTGTAAACAGGAAGCAGGAGAATGGAGTCACGGTAAGATTTGCCCGAAGGGAGGACGAGGGAGTGCCTTGAATGCGTTTCTGTTGGTAGGATACAGGTGGTCTGGAGTTTTAACAGGAGATGTGTTGGTAGAATACAGGGGGTCTGGAGTTAACGCCCCATAGGGGAACAGGAGATGTGTTGGTAGAATACAGGGGGTCTGGAGTTAACGCCCCATAGGGGAACAGGAGATGTGTTGGTAGGATACAGGGGGTCTGGAGTTTTAACAGGAGATGTGTTGGTAGGATACAGGTGGTCTGGGGTTAACGCCCCATAGGGGAACAGGAGATGTGTTGGTAGGATACAGGTGGTCTGGAGTTAACGCCCCATAGGGGAACAGGAGATGTTTTGGTAGGATACAGGTGGTCTGGAGTTAACGCCCCATAGGGGAACAGGAGATGTGTTGGTAGACGTGAGGTGGGACGGTTTGAAGTCACCCAGCATTAAAAACCAGGTGATCAAAAGCACAAGATTTCCTTCAAACCTGAAGCAACACACCAGTTATTTATGGGGAAACAGTTTTTCCTGAAGACGCGGTCCGATCCTGCCACTCATGGAGACCCCCTGTATTCTACCAACACATCTCCTGTTAAAACTCCAGACCACCTGTATCCTACCAACAGAAACGCATTCAAGGCACTCCCTCGTCCTCCCTTCGGGCAAATCTTACCGTGACTCCATTCTCCTGCTTCCTGTTTACAAACAAAAGCTTAAACAGGATGTACCAGTGACGCACTCCAATACAGAAGTGGTCGGACAAAGCAGACGATATTATGGTGTAACAGTACAGCTTCCGTCCCTCTCCTCGCCCCTACCTGGGCTCGAACCAGGGACCCTACTGCACACAGACATCAGCCACCCTCAAAGCATCGTTACCCATCGCTCCACAAAAAGCCGCGGCCCTTGCAGAGCAAAGGGGAACCACTACTTCAAGGTCTCAGAGAGAGTGACGTCACCGATTGAAAAGCTATTAGCGCCTACCACGACTAACTAGCTAGCCATTTGTCATCGGTTACACTAGCAGCATAGCTTCCTCATCCAGCCATGTTTCACGAAGACATTATATTGTTCAAGTCTCTCTGATAGAAGATTCTCGGACAACGCTCATCCATCTCATTCCTGAGTGACTGGACATTGGCCAATCGAACGGAGGGGAGCGCTATTCGGTTCTCTCTTCGCCTCCAATTTCACCCCACCTCATCATCCCACGTCTACACCTGCAGCGTTTTGATAGCCCATGGAGCAAAGGATTATGGTCCGGTATGAACAGTGGAACAGCTGAGTCAGAGATGATGTCTAAATCGAGGTCAGTGATAATAGCATATCTATTTAAAAGATAAAAACAATACACGTGGCCCTTCTCCATAGTGCACTACTCTATACTACAGCCCTTCTCCATAGTGCACTACTCTATACTACAGCCCTTCTCCATAGTGCACTACTCTATACTACAGCCCTATTCCCTATATAATGCACTACTCTATACTACAGCCCTTCTCCATAGTGCACTACTCTATACTACAGCCCTATTCCCTATATAGTACACTACTCTATACTACAGCCCTATTCCCTATATAGTACACTACTCTATACTACAGCCCTATTCCCTATATAGTACACTACTCTATACTACAGCCCTTCTCCATAGTGCACTACTCTATACTACAGCCCTATATAGTGCACTACTCTATACTACAGCCCTTCTCCATAGTGCACTACTCTATACTACAGCCCTATTCCCTATATAGTACACTACTCTATACTACAGCCCTTCTCCATAGTGCACTACTCTATACTACAGCCCTATTCCCTATATAGTACACTACTCTATACTACAACCCTTCTCCATAGTGCACTACTCTATACAACAGCCCTATTCCCTATATAGTACACTACTCTATACTACAGCCCTATTCCCTATATAGTGCACTACTCTATACTACAGCCCTATTCCCTATATAGTACACTACTTTATACTACAGCCCTATTCCCTATATAGTGCACTACTTTAAACTAAAGCCCTATTCCCTATATAGTGCACTACTCTATACTACAGCTCTATTCCCTATATAGTGCACTACTCTATACTACAGCCCTATTCCCTATATAGTGCACTACTCTATACTACAGCCCTTCTCCATAGTGCACTACTCTATACTACAGCCCTTCTCCATAGTGCACTACTCTATACTACAGCCCTATTCCCTATATAGTACACTACTCTATACTACAGCCCTATTCCCTATATAGTGCACTACTCTATACTACAGCCCTATTCCCTATATAGTACACTACTTTATACTACAGCCCTATTCTCTATATAGTGCACTACTCTATACAGCAGCCCTATTCCCTATGTAGTGCACTACTTTACACTACAGCCCTATTCCCTATATAGTACACTACTTTATACTACAGCCCTATTCCCTATATAGAGCACTACTCTATACTACAGCCCTATTCCCTATATAGTGCACTACTTTATACTACAGCCCTATTCCCTATATAGTGAACTACTTTATACTACAGCCCTATTCCCTATATAGTGTACTACAGCCCTATTCCCTATATAGTACACTACTTTATACTACAGCCCTATTCCCTATATAGTGCACTACAGCCCTATTCCCTATATAGTGCACTACAGCCCTATTCCCTATATAGTGCACTACTTTATACTACAGCCCTATTCCCTATATAGTGCACTACTTCATACTACAGCCCTATTCCCTGTATAGTGCACTACTTTATACTACAGCCCTATTCCCTATATAGTGCACTACTCTATACTACAGCCCTATTCCCTGTATAGTGGACTACTTCATACTACAGCCCTATATAGTGCACTAGGTTAGGGAATAGAGTGGCATTTGGGATGCAGGCCAAGCTGTCAGGGTTCAGGGTAGAAACTAGGATGTGTTTACACAACTCTCTCCTGCTTCCTCATCTCATCATTTAATGACCTGCTTGGAACCACATAAAAAAACAACTAAGAATCAGAGAGAAATTGTCCCAAGCCAATTACGCCAAATGACCCTGATCTGGTTCTGTCCTGAAATAGCCTGCTGCCCTGACCTCTCCCTGGCCTGTGCGAGGGGCTGTGACAGCAGTGACCTCAGCGTAGACGGGTCATGTTTCATCTGGTTGGTTGATAAGACAGACGTGGGGACGAGAACAGTCCAGGAATTTAAAAAAATATAGCGGGAACAGGGTGAGAAGTCTTCTCTTTAAAACATTTTTTGAGAGAAAGCGAGAAAGGGAGCGAGAGAGAGAGAGAGAGAGAGAGAAAGGGAGCGAGAGAGAGAGAGAGAGAAAGAAAGGGAGCGAGAGAGAGAGAGAGAGAGAGAAAGGGAGCGAGAGAGAGAGAGAGAGAGAGAAAGGGAGCGAGAGAGAGAGAGAGAGAGAAAGAAAGGGAGCGAGAGAGAGAGAAAGAAAGGGAGCGAGTTACAGAGAGAAAGGGAGCGAGAGAGAGAGAGAGAGAGAAAGGGAGCGAGAGAGAGAGAGAGAGAGAGAGAGAAAGGGAGCGAGAGAGAGAGAGAGAGAGAGAAAGGGAGCGAGAGAGAGAGAGAGAGAAAGAAAGGGAGCGAGAGAGAGAGAGAGAAAGAAAGGGAGCGAGTTAGAGAGATAAAGGGAGCGAGAGAGCGAGAGAGAGAGAGAGAGCGGATGACAGAGTGACTTTGAAAAAGAGAGAAAGATCTGTTTACCATTTCCAATGTGTTAACAACTTCCAGCCGTCTAAATGCTTGACCTTAAGGAAATAACGTGTAGTTTACACACTGTGTTCAAAGCCCTGTTCTCTGCCAGCGCTGTACACTACATTTACATCAATATTTACACATGGAGTGGAGTCCTTATGTCTGAAGCTCCCTGGATAATTAGCATAATAATTCAAGCCACGCCTGTAAGATGAGCAATCATGAGGACAAGGTAACGGTCAAACACGCAGAGGGCCTACGGAGAAACATACAAGCGTGGTATAGGAGTGGGCTTTTCAGAGAGCTGTACACTACACAAACAAGCAGAGGGCCTAGGAGAAACATACAGGCGTGGTATAGGAGTGGGCTTTTCAGAGAGCTGTACACTACACAAACAAGCAGAGGGCCTAGGAGAAACATACAGGCGTGGTATAGGAGTGGGCTTTTCAGAGAGCTGTACACTACACAAACAAGCAGAGGGCCTAGGAGAAACATACAGGCGTGGTATAGGAGTGGGCTTTTCAGAGAGCTGTACACTACACAAACAAGCAGAGGGCCTAGGAGTGGGCTTTTCAGAGAGCTGAACACTACACAAACAAGCAGAGGGCCTACGGAGAAACATACAGGCGTAGTATAGGAGTGGGCTTTTCAGAGAGCTGAACACTACACAAACAAGCAGAGGGCCTACGGAGAAACATACAGGCGTGGTATAGGAGTGGGCTTTTCAGAGAGCTGTACACTACACAAACAAGCAGAGGGCCTAGGAGAAACATACAGGCGTGGTATAGGAGTGGGCTTTTCAGAGAGCTGTACACTACACAAACAAGCCTGGTGCAACTCTCTCCCTGGCCTGGCTGGCATTAGAAGCAGTGTTCTGGAACACCAGGGAGGTAGGGGAGGGAGGGCCTAGTAGAGGTGGGGGAGGCTTGGAGAGGCAGCAGCCACACACAAGCCTAAGATCACCATTTACATGACAAGCGTCGGCTGGAGGGGTGTAAAGCTCACCGCCATTGGATTCTGGAGCAGAGGAAACGCGTTCTCTGGAGTGATGAATCACGCTTCACCATCTGGCAGTCCGACGGACAAATCTGGGTTTGGCGGATGCCAGGAGAACGTTACCTTCCCCAATGCATGGTACCAACTGTAAAGTTTGGTGGATGCTAGGAGAACGTTACCTTCCCTAATGCATGGTACCAACTGTAAAGTTTGGTGGATGCCAGGAGAACGTTACCTTCCCCAATGCATGGTACCAACTGTAAAGTTTGGTGGATGCCAGGAGAACGTTACCTTCCCCAATGCATGGTATCAACTGTAAAGTTTGGTGGATGCCAGGAGAACGTTACCTTCCCCAATGCATGGTACCAACTGTAAAGTTTGGTGGATGCCAGGAGAACGTTACCTTCCCCAATGCATGGTACCAACTGTAAAGTTTGGTGGAGGAGGAATAATGGTCCGGGGCTGTTAGTTCCAGTGAAGGGAAATGTTAACGCTACAGCATACAATGACATCAACACCTTTGGGATGAATTGGAACGCCGAGGCCTGATCGCCCAACATCAGTGCCTGACTTCACAAATGCTTGAGGCTGAGTAGAAGCAAGTCCCCTCCCAGCAATGTTTCAACATCTAGTGGAAAGCCTTCCCAGAAGAGTGGAGGCTGTTATAGCAGCAATGTTCCTACATCTAGTGGAAAGCCTTCCCAGAAGAGTAGAGGCTGTTATAGCAGCAATGTTCCTACATCTAGTGGAAAGCCTTCCCAGAAGAGTGGAGGCTGTTATAGCAGCAATGTTCCTACATCTAGTGGAAAGCCTTCCCAGAAGAGTAGAGGCTGTTATAGCAGCAATGTTCCTACATCTAGTGGAAAGCCTTCCCAGAAGAGTGGAGGCTGTTATAGCAGCAATGTTCCTACATCTAGTGGAAAGCCTTCCCAGAAGAGTGGAGGCTGTTATAGCAGCAATGTTCCAACATCTAGTGGAAAGCCTTCCCAGAAGAGTGGAGGTTGTTATAGCAGCAATGTTCCAACATCTAGTGGAAAGCCTTCCCAGAAGAGTGGAGGCT
This sequence comes from Oncorhynchus mykiss, assembly GCF_013265735.2. NCBI lineage: Eukaryota > Metazoa > Chordata > Actinopteri > Salmoniformes > Salmonidae > Oncorhynchus > Oncorhynchus mykiss. The sequence goes on along the minus strand of NC_048565.1, from coordinate 95,598,920 downwards.
GTTATAGCAGCAATGTTCCTACATCTAGTGGAAAGCCTTCCCAGAAGAGTAGAGGCTGTTATAGCAGCAATGTTCCTACATCTAGTGGAAAGCCTTCCCAGAAGAGTGGAGGCTGTTATAGCAGCAAAGGGGGGGGGGGGGGGGGGACCAACTCCATATAAATTAATGCAGATGATTTTGGAGTGAGATGTTCGACGAGCAGGTGTTCACATACACTTCATGACCAAAAGTATCTGTGACCAACAGACTGTATTCCCAGTCATGTAGTGTATCTGTGACCAACAGACTGTATTCCCAGTCATGTAGTGTATCTGTGACCAACAGACTGTACTCCCAGTCATGTAGTGTATCTGTGACCAACAGACTGTATTCCCAGTCATGTAGTGTATCTGTGACCAACAGACTGTATTCCCAGTCATGTAGTGTATCTGTGACCAACAGACTGTATTCCCAGTCATGTAGTATATCTGTGACCAACAGACTGTATTCCCAGTCATGTAGTGTATCTGTGACCAACAGACTGTATTCCCAGTCATGTAGTATATCTGTGACCAACAGACTGTATTCAGTCATGTAGTATATCTGTGACCAACAGACTGTATTCAGTCATGTAGTATATCTGTGACCAACAGACTGTATTCCCAGTCATGTAGTATATCTGTGACCAACAGACTGTATTCAGTCATGTAGTATATCTGTGACCAACAGACTGTATTCAGTCATGTAGTATATCTGTGACCAACAGACTGTATTCAGTCATGTAGTATGTTGGTCACAGGTATACTACATATCTGTATTCCCAGTCATGTGAAATCCATAGATTAGGGCCTAATGTATTTATTTCATTTGACTGATTTCCTCATATGACCTGTGAACTCAGTCAAATCTTTGATTTGGATGTGTTTATATTTTGGTTCAGTGCAGTTACCTCGAAGGTCCTTCTTCAGCCTGGTCAGGTCCTTCTGAAAGTCCTCAAACTTCATCTGTGAAGCCTGGAACAGATCCTGGGGCTCAGGGAGAGGGTAGAGGCACGTCTCCCTGCCGGCGTCCTGACAATACATGACATGACCTTAGTCCTTAGAGCACAGAGCATTAGATAAAGCAGCGGTGTTAGGGTAGTAGAGTGGGTTAGGGTAGTAGAGTGGGTTAGGGTAGTAGAGTTAGATCACGTAGAGTGGGTTAGGGTAGTAGAGTGGGTTAGGGTAGTAGAGTGGGTTAGGGTAGTAGAGTGGGTTAGGGTAGTAGAGTGGGTTAGGGTAGTAGAGTGGGTTAGGGTAGTAGAGTTAGATCACGTAGAGTGGGTTAGGGTAGTAGAGTTAGATCATGTAGAGTGGGTTAGGGTAGTAGAGTTAGATCACGTAGAGTGGGTTAGGGTAGTATAGTTAGATCACGTAGAGTGGGTTAGGGTAGTAGAGTTAGATCACGAAGAGTTAGATCACGTAGAGTGGGTTAGGGTAGTAGAGTTAGATCACGTAGAGTGGGTTAGGGTAGTAGAGTGGGTTAGGGTAGTAGAGTTAGATCACGTAGAGTGGGTTAGGGTAGTAGAGTGGGTTAGGGTAGTAGAGTGGGTTAGGGTAGTAGAGTTAGATCATGTAGAGTGGGTTAGGGTAGTAGAGTGGGTTAGGGTAGTAGAGTTAGTAAATTTCTACCCTGACCCACTCTACATGATCTATTTTCAACAGTAAAATAATACTGAAGACATCAAAACTATGAAACACATATGGAATCATGTAGTAATCAAAAAAGTGTTAAATCAAAATATATTTTAGATTATTCAAAGTAGCCACCCTTTGCCTTGATGACAGCTTAGCACACTCTTGGCGTTCTCTCAACCAGCTTCATGAGGAATGCTTTTCCAACAGTCTTGAAAGAGTTCCCACATGTGCGGAGCACTTGTTGGCTGATTTTTCTTCACTCTGCGGCCCAACTCATCTCAATTGGGTTCAGGTCAGGTGATTGTGGAGGCCAAGTCATCGGATGCAGTAGTCCATCACTCTCGTTCTTGCTCAAATAGCCCTTACACAGCCTGGAGGTGTGTTGCATCATTGTCCTGTTGAAGAACAAATGATAGTCCCACTAAGCGCAAACCAGATGGGATGATGTATTGCTGCAGAATGCTGTGGTAGCCATGCTGGTTAAGTATGCCTTGAAATCTAAATAAATCACAGTGTCACCAGCAAAGCTCCCCACACCACCTCCTCCATGCTTCACGGTGGGAACCGCACATGCAGAGATCATCCGTTTACCTACTCTGAGTCTCACTCAGACGGTGGTTGGAACCAAAAATCTCAAATTTGGACTCATCAGACCAAAATAACAGATTTCCACCGGTCTAATGTCTATTGCTCGTGTTTCTTGGCTCAAGGAAGTCTGTTCGCATTATTGGTGTCCTTTAGTTGTGGTTTCTTTGCAGCAATTCGACCATGAAGGTCTGATTCACACGGTCTCCTCTGAACAGTTGATGTTGAGATGTGTCTTACTTGAACTCTGTGCATTTATTTGGGTCGCAATCTTAGGTGCAATTAACTCTAATGAACTTATCCTCTGCAGCAGAGGTAACTCTGGGTCTTCCATTCCTGTGGCAGTCCTCATGAGAGCCAGATTCATCTGGCGCTTGATGGTTTTTGCGACTACACTTGAAGAACGTTTCAAAGTTCTTAATTTTCCAGATTGACTGACCTTCATGACCTAAAGTAATGATGGACCTTTGCTTCTCTTTGCTTATTTGATCTGTTCTTGGCATAATATGGACTTGGTCTTTTACCAAATAGGGCTATCTTCTGTATACCACCCCTACCTTGTCACAACGCAAGTGATTGGCTCAAAAGCATTAAAGAAAGAAATACCACAAATTAACTTTAAACAGCACACCTGTTAATTGAAATGCATTCCAGGTGACGACCACATGAAGCTGGTTGAGAGAATGCCAAGAGTAAGCAAAGCTGTCATATGAAACATTGTCATCAAGGGCAGATATGTGGAAATATATTTTTAATTTTAACTTTTTTGTTTGTTGACTAAATCAAAATCCAATACCTAAACGCCCTACTGGGCTTGGTCCGGCTAGACGCCCTACTGGGCTTGGTCCGGCTAGACGCCCTACTGGGCTTGGTCCGGCTAAACGCCCTACTGGGCTTGGTCCGGCTAAACGCCCTACTGGGCTTGGTCCGGCTAAACGCCCTACTGGGCTTGGTCCGGCTAAACGCCCTACTGGGCTTGGTCCGGCTAAACGCCCTACTGGGCTTGGTCCGGCTAAACGCCCTACTGGGCTTGGTCCGGCTAAACGCCCTACTGGGCTTGGTCCGGCTAAACGCCCTACTGGGCTTGGTCCGGCTAAACGCCCTACTGGGCTTGGTCCAGCTAAACGCCCTACTGGGCTTGGTCCAGCTAAACGCCCTACTGGGCTTGGTCCGGATAAACACCTTACTGGGCTTGGTCCAGCTAAACGCCCTACTGGGCTTGGTCCAGCTAAACGCCCTACTGGGCTTGGTCCAGCTAAACGCCCTACTGGGCTTGGTCCAGCTAGACGCCTTACTGGGCTTGGTCCGGCTAGACGCCCTACTGGGCTTGGTCCGGCTAAACGCCCTACTGGGCTTGGTCCAGCTAAACGCCCTACTGGGCTTGGTCCAGCTAAACGCCATACTGGGCTTGGTCCAGCTAAACGCCCTACTGGGCTTGGTCCAGCTAAACGCCCTACTGGGCTTGGTCCAGCTAGACGCCTTACTGGGCTTGGTCCGGCTAGACGCCCTACTGGGCTTGGTCCGGCTAAACGCCCTACTGGGCTTGGTCCGGCTAAACGCCCTACTGGGCTTGGTCCAGCTAAACGCCATACTGGGCTTGGTCCAGCTAAACGCCATACTGGGCTTGGTCCAGCTAAACACCTTACTACGCATTAGTTACCACTGAGGGAAAATAAATACAATGTAAAAGTCCCCGTCTGCTCTGTGCCAAGACGAGTGATTAGAACAGGACTCGGATAAACAGGACCCAACGTACCTGGTCAAAGTGCCTCAGATAGTAAGCCACTATGTAGGACAACAGGCTCCGTGTGTTATCCTGCCAAAAGGAGGAAGACACAAGAAATTAGCTTCAGTTCAGGGAATTCATGTTTAGTTTAAGACACTTTCTCACAAAGTGTTCTGCTTTTACAGAATGAATATATATTTTAATCCACGTCATCAAAAGACATGGTAGGAACAGTAACTACAGTCTTCCAGCACAATATAAACCCTGACAAAATAGACAGTCATGTCTGACAGTGTAACTAAGCTTGGTCCCAAATGGCTCCCTATTGCCTATACATCGGTCTACTGTTGACCAGATGGACTCTACATAGGGAACAGGGAGCCATTAGGGTTCAGGTCCTAGTGCCCTAGTAGTGCAGGTCCTAGAGCCCTAGTAGTGCCTCTTCCAACCATAGAGAATAGGGTGCAGAGCCTAGTGCCCTAGTGGTGCCACTCACACTGCTCTTCACATCCTTCAGCTTGGGCAGGATATCCAGGTTAAAGCCGTCAGCCTGTCCTCTGGTTCGGTTGCCACCATTCATGAAGTTACCAAAGGCCAGGACCAGACCCAGCACCTGCATCACACACTGGCCACTCTGCAAGGTCTGGAGGAGATGGGCAGGCACACACACAGGGAGACAGAGGGACAGACATGAGAGATTGAGACAGAGAGACAGAGGCAGGGAGACAGAGGCAGGGAGACAGATTGAGACAGAGAGAAGGGGGGGGACAGACAGGAGAGATCGAGACAGAGCGAGGGGGGGGGGACAGACAGGAGAGATCGAGACAGAGTGAAGGGGGGGGGGACAGACAGGAGAGATCGAGACAGAGTGAAGGGGGGGGGGACAGACAGGAGAGATCGAGACAGAGCGGGGGGGGACGGGGGACAGTCAGTGTATATGAGGCTGAGCAGATTAATAGTATCAAGAATTCAGTCACCTGGTTTCAATATGAAAACTGTTTTCTGAACACACTTCGACCAGAAGGGCTGTTAATATCAACCTACTCTGATGTTCCTGTTTAAAACAACTTCCACAGTGGAAGGATTGAGACGATATTTCCTCAGTAATATGAGTGTCTGGTAGAACTGTCCAGAGGACAAAACCTTAGCAGACCTCCTCTGATTTCTACTAGGTGAGGCACACGAAACAGGTCTATACGCACACACATTCCAAACACGTCACACACATACCAAACACGTCACACACATACCAAACACGTTACACACATACCAAACACGTCACACACATACCAAACACGTCACACACATACCAAACACGTCACACACAATCAATCAAATGTATTTATATAGCCCTTCGTACATCAGCTGATATCTCAAAGTGCTGTACAGAAACCCAGCCTAAAACCCCAAACAGCAAGCAATGCAGGTGAAGAAGCACGGTGGCTAGGAAAAACTCCCTAGAAAGGCCAAAACCTAGGAAGAAACCTAGAGAGGAACCAGGCTATGTGGGGTGGCCAGTCCTCTACTGACTGTGCCGGGTGGAGATTAGAAACCTAGAGGGGAACCAGGCTATGTGGGGTGGCCAGTCCTCTTCTGGCTGTGCCGGGTGGAGATTATAACAGAACATGGCCAAGATGTTCAAATGTTCATAAATGACCAGCATGGTCAAATAATAATAGTCACACACAAAGACTCACCGTGCACACTCTCTGCAGTCACACAGACTCACCGTGCACACACTCTGCAGTCACACAGACTCACCGTGCACACTCTCTGCAGTCACACAGACTCACCGTGCACACTCTCTGCAGTCACACAGACTCACTGTGCACACTCTCTGCAGTCACACAGACTCACCATGCACACTCTCTGCAGTCACACAGACTCACCGTGCACACTCTCTGCAGTCACACAGACTCACCGTGCACACTCTCTGCAGTCACACAGACTCACCGTGCACACTCTCTGCAGGATGTCCAGTTTGCGCAGGATAGAGGAGATCCATTCAGAGAAGGTGGACTGAAACAGGATACAGAACACCCGGCCTGAGAAGTTGGGGATCTGATGTAACTGGAACAGGAACCTGGAATAGAGACAAGAGATCGGATGATGGGTTTGAGGCTACCACTTCATGATGTAACTGGAACAGGAACCTGGAATAGAGACGACAAGAGATTGGAGGATGGGTTTGAGGCTACCACTTCATGATGTAACAGGAACAGAGGATGGCTTTGAGGCTACCACTTCATGATGTAACTGGAACAGGAACCTGGAATAGAGACAAGAGATCGGAGGATGGGTTTGAGGCTACCACTTCATTATGTAACTGGAACAGAGGAGACAAGAGATCGGAGGATGGGTTTGAGGCTACCACTTCATTATGCAACTGGAACAGGAACCTGGAATAGAGAAGACAAGAGATCGGAGGACGGGTTTGAGGCTACCACTTCATTATGTAACTGGAACAGGAACCTGGAATAGAGACAAGAGATCGGAGGATGGGTTTGAGGCTACCACTTCATTATGTAACTGGAACAGAGGAGACAAGAGATCGGAGGATGGGTTTGAGGCTACCACTTCATTATGCAACTGGAACAGGAACCTGGAATAGAGACAAGAGATCGAAGGATGGGTTTGAGGCTACCACTTCATGATGTAACTGGAATAGAGACAAGAGATCGAAGGATGGGTTTGAGGCTACCACTTCATAATGTAACAGGAACCTGGAATAGAGGAGACAAGAGACTGGAGGACGGGTTTGAGGCTACCACTTCATAATGTAACAGGAACCTGGAATAGAGGAGACAAGAGATCGGAGGATGGGTTTGAGGCTACCACTTCATAATGTAACAGGAACCTGGAATAGAGGAGACAAGAGATTGGAGGACGGGTTTGAGGCTACCACTTCATGATGTAACTGGAATAGAGACAAGAGATTGGAGGACGGGTTTGAGGCTACCACTTCATGATGTAACTGGAATAGAGACAAGAGATCGGAGGACGGGTTTGAGGCTACCACTTCATGATGTAACTGGAATAGAGACAAGAGATTGGAGGACGGGTTTGAGGCTACCACTTCATGATGTAACTGGAATAGAGACAAGAGATTGGAGGACGGGTTTGAGGCTACCACTTCATGATGTAACTGGAATAGAGACAAGAGATTGGAGGATGGGTTTGAGGCTACCACTTCATGATGTAACTGGAATAGAGACAAGAGATTGGAGGACGGGTTTTAAGTCTCTCTACTTTTTGAACATGATTGGTTGTTTGAATAATTCAACCGATTCTCCAGAACACCTACTGTTCAGGTTTGTCCAGTGGTTTGGCGTTGTCCTTGTCTTTAGATGACTTGATGTGCTTATCGATTTTCTCCATCTCATCCTGTTGTGCTCTCTGAAAAGACAACATCAGGACAACATGATCAAAGTACTGTACTACATGACAACTGCAGAAGTACTACAGGCAGTAGTAGTACAGTAGTAGTTTAATAGTGTGCTGTACTGCAGGCAGTAGTACTTCTGCAGTAGTAGTAGTATTTCACCACTACTACTACACTACAGTATTTCAATAGTGGTATGTTATTCTGGCACATGGAATCAGACCCTTGTTTAAGAAACCAAACCAAGGAAAGACAAAAGCCACACAGTAAAACATTTCCTCCACTGACATTGGAGTCATTTAACAGACGGTCTGATTCAGAGTCACTTACAGTCAGTGAGTCATTTAACAGACACTGATTCAGAGTCACTTACAGTCAGTGAGTCATTTAGCAGACACTGATTCAGAGTCACTTACAGTCAGTGAGTCATTTAGCAGACTGTTTCAGAGTCACTTACAGTCAGTGAGTCATTTAACAGACACTGATTCAGAGTCACTTACAGTCAGTGAGTCATTTAACAGACACTGATTCAGAGTCACTTACAGTCAGTGAGTCATTTAACAGACACTGATTCAGAGTCACTTACAGTCAGTGAGTCATTTAGCAGACTGTTTCAGAGTCACTTACAGTCAGTGAGTCATTTAACAGACACTGATTCAGAGTCACTTACAGTCAGTGAGTCATTTAACAGACACTGATTCAGAGTCACTTACAGTCAGTGAGTCATTTAACAGACACGGATTCCGAGTCACTTACAAGAGCAATTAGGGTTAAGCGCCTTGCTCAAGGACAGGCAGATTGTTCACCTGGTCGGCTCCGGGATTCAATCCAGCGACCTTTCGGTTACTGGCCCACTGCTCTTAACTGCTGTACCTGCCACCCACATACTGTTCTACTGTGACAGAACTGACGATGTGATTAACCTCTAAATTACTCAACATTGTGGGACGTGAAACGATGTCAACAGGGACAATTTTACCAGGGCTCCTGGGACTGCAATGTCCCTCTGAATGACAGTCAAGTTAACCAAATTAACCATCAGAAATTGCACAGTGTGTGTTTAAAATGATCGGTAATATTTGCGATGGGAACGTAATCTAAAGATCAACTTCCGTTCTGTATTTGCATCAGAACGGAGCCTATTCAAGCAGCAGGATGCCATTTATTGTCATGAGTCTTGCCTTGGAGGCAGCTCTGCAGAGTGGTCACAAGCTGGCACAGCCACAAAGTCATAAAATCAGATTTTAAAACTTAAACACACTGCTAACCCTAATGCCTAAGCCAAACATAAATATTTTGAATGTTGTTTTTTTTTTACAATGTACTGTAGCCAATTTTGACTTTGCAGCTGCCCCATCACTCAGTTCTGCCTCCAGGGCAAGATTCATGCCAATAAATGTAAACCTGCATAAAAGCATCAACACATAAGCCTGTGCAACATCCATCGACAAATCAACTCATGGTTGGTTATCATTGTCCATCGTGCCATTTTACATTTATAAAGGTAAAGTTCATTGAATAACGACACAAAGCTGGTGAGTGAGTCTCTCCAAAAGTTCCTGGATATGAAGATATAAACATGGCAGCTGTCCTGAACCGCCCACAGAGTTAACACCTTGGTAAACAAGCCCCTTCACACAGTTAACACCATGGTAAACAAGCCCCTTCACAGAGCTAACATCTTGGTAAACAACCCCCTTCACAGAGTTAACACCTTGGTAAACAACCCCCTTCACAGAGCTAACACCATGGTAAACAAGCCCCTTCACAGAGTTAACACCTTGGTAAACAAGCCCCTTCACAGAGTTAACACCTTGGTAAACAAGCCCCTTCACAGAGTTAACACCTTGGTAAACAACCCCCTTCACAGAGCTAACACCATGGTAAACAAGCCCCTTCACAGAGTTAACACCATGGTAAACAAGCCCCTTCACACAGTTAACACCATGGTAAACAAGCCCCTTCACAGAGCTAACATCTTGGTAAACAACCCCCTTCACAGAGTTAACACCATGGTAAACAAGCCCCTTCGATAAGAGACAATACCGTGCAGCTGTATTCATCTTCCTGGCCAAGGCTTTTGACTCTGTCAATCAAACCACATTCTTATTGGCAGACTCAACAGCCTTGGTTTCTCAAATGATTGCCTCGCCTGGTTTACCAACTACTTCGTTGATAGAGTTCAGTGTGTCAAATCAGAGGGCCTGTTATCTGGACCTCTGGCAGTCTCTATGGGGATACCACAGGGTTCAATTCTCAGGCCGACTCTTTTATCTGTATACATCAATGATGTCGCTCTTGCTGCTGGTGAGTCTCTGATCCACCTCTACACAGACGACCCCATTCTGTATACATCTGGCCCTTCTTTGGACACTGTGTTAACAGCCCTCCAGGCAAGCTTCAATGCCATTTACAACTCTCCTTCCGTGGCCTCCAACTGCTCTTAAACGCTAGTAAAACTAAATGCATGCTCTTCAACAGATCGCTGCCCGCACCTGCCTGCCCGTCCAGCATCACTACTCTGGACGGTTCTGACTTAGAATACGTGGACAACTACAAATACCTGGTTAGACTGTAAACTCTCCTTCCAGACTCACATCAAATATCTCCAATCCAAAATTAAATCTAGAATTGGCTTCCTATTTCGCAACAAAGCCTCCTTCAGTCATGCTGCCAAACAGACCCTCGTTAAACTGACCATCCTACCGATCCTCGACTTCGAAGATGACATATACAAAATAGCATCCAATACCCTACTCAACAAATTGGACTCAGTCTATCACAGTGCCATCCGTTTTGTCACCAAAGCCCCATTATACTACCCACCACTGCGACCTGTACTCTCTCGTTGGCTGGCCCTCGCGTCATACTGTTCGCCAAACCCACTGGCTACAGGTCATCTATAAGTCTTTGCTAGGTAAATCCCTGCCTTCTCAGCTCACTGGACACCATAGCAGCACCCACCTGTAGCACACGCTCCAGCAGGTATATTTCACTGATCACCACCAAAGCCAATTCCTCATTTGGCCACCTTTCCTTCCAGTCCTCTGAAGCCAATGACTGGAACGAACTGCAAAAATCAGTGAAGCTGGAGACTCATATCTCCCTCACTATCTTTAAGCACCAGCTGTCAGAGCAGCTTACAAATCACTGCACCTGTACATCGCCCATCTGTTCACAGCCCATCTATCTACCTACCTCATCCCCATACTGTATTTATTTATTTATCTTGCTCCTTCGCACCCCAGTATCTCTACTTGCACATTCATCTTCTGCACATCTACCATTCAAGTGTTTAATTGCTACATTGTATTTACTTTGCCACTACGGCCTATTTATTGCCTTCCCTCCTTACTCCATTTGCACAACACTGTATATATACTTTTTCTATTGTATTATTGACTGTATGTTTGTTTATTCCATGTGTAACTCTGTTGTTTTTGTCGCACTGCTTTGCTTTATCTTGGCCAGGTCGCAGTTGTAAATGAGAACTTGTTCTCAACTGACCTACCTGGTTAAATAAAGATGGAATAAATAAAGAATATAAAAAAATAACAAGGCCTGAACTAAGTGATACTGTAAATAACTGATTTCTTACAAGGCTTTCACATAACCTCTTCTGTTCCTTACTGAACCGTTGGTGATTGAAGTCTATAGTGACATGCAGTGACCAGAACTAAGGGGAGTCCATCACAGCCTGGATACAGTGACAGCCAACAATAAGACTAAGGCCATGATTCAAACCAACACAGTGTGATGCTCGTTTATTTGCATGTGTTTGAATCCTGGCCAAAGACACACCTTCCTTTGGACTCAGGGATGAGAGATCAGAGCCTTACGTTTTCATAGAGGGCTTGTAGAGTCTCCAGATCCACCACAGTATTGTCCAGGTTCAGGATGGCTGGAAGGGACAGAACACAGTTAGTGGTTATTGAGGATGGCTGGAAGGGACAGAACACAGTTAGTGGTTAAGAGGATGGCTGGAAGGGACAGGAGACAGTGAGTTGTTTATATACACATACACACACACACACACACACACACACACACACACACACAGTTGAAGTCGGAAGTTTACGTACACTTAGGTTGGAGTGATTAAAACTTATTTTTCAACCACTCCACAAATTTCTTGTTAACAAACTATAGTTTTGGCAAGTCGGTTAGGACATCTACTTTGTGCATGACACAAGTCATTTTTCCAACAATTGTTTACAGAGATTATTTCACTGTATCACAATGCCAGTGGGTCAGAAGTTCACATACACTAAGTTGACTGTGCCTTTAAACAGCTTAGAAAATTCCAGAAAATGATGTCATGGCTTTAAAAGCTTCTAATAGGCTTATTGGCATCATTGGAGTCAATTGTAGATGTACATGTGGATGTATTTCAAGGCCGACCTTCAAACTCAGTGCCTCTTTGCTTGACAACATGGGAAAATCAAAAGAAATTAGTCAAGATCTCAGAACAAAAATTGTAGACCTCCACAAGTCTGATTCATCCTTGGGAGCAATTTCCAAACGCCTGAAGGTACCACGTTCATCTGTACAAACAATATTACGCAAGTATAAACACCATGGGACCACGCAGTTGTCATACCGCTCAGGAAGGAGACGCTTTCTGTCTCCTAGAAATGAACTTGTTTTGGTGCGAAAAGTGCAAATCAATCCGAGAACAACAGCAAAGGACCTTGTGAAGATGGAGGAAACAGGTACCAAAGTATCTATATCCACATAACCTGAAAGGCCGCTCTGCAAGGAAGAGGGCACTGCTCCAAAACCAACATAAAAAAGCCAGACTACGGTTTGCAACTGCACATGGGGACAAAGATCGTAATTTTCTGGAGAAATGTCCTCTGGTCTGATGAAACAAAAATAGAACTGTTTGGCCATAATGACCATCATTATGTTAGGAGGAAAAATAGGGACGTTTGCAAGCCGAAGAACACCATCCCAACAGTGAAGCAAGGGGGTGGCAGCATCATGTTGTGGGGGTGCTTTGCTGCAGGAGGGGCTGGTGCACTTGACAAAATAGATGGCATCATGAGAATGGAAAATTATGTGGATATATTGACGCAACATCAAGACATCAGTCAGGAAGTTAAAGCTTGGTCCCAAATGGACAATGACCCCACGCATACTTCCAAAGTGGTGGCAAAATGGCTTAAGGACAACAAAGTCAAGGTATTGGAGTGCCATCACAAAGCCCTGACCTCAACCTATAGAACATTTGTGGGCAGAACTGAAAAAGTGTGTGCGAGCAAGGAGGCCTACAAACCTGACTCAGTTACACCAGCTCTGTTAGGAGGAATGGGCCAAAATTCACCCAACTTATTATGGGAACCTTGTGGAAGGCTACTTGAAACGTTTGACCCAAGTTAAACAATTTAAAAAGGCAATGCTACCAAATACTAATTGAGTGTATATAAACTTCTGAACCACTGGGAATGTGATGAAATAAACCACTCTACTATTATTCTGACATTTCACATTCTTAAAATAACATGGTGATCCTAACTGACCTAAGACAGGGGATTTTTACTTTGATTAAATGCCAATGTGAAAAACTGAGTTTAAATGTATTTGGCTAAACTTCCAACTTCAACTGTGTGTGTGTGTGTGTGTGTGTGTGTGTGTGTGTGTGTGTGTGTGTGTGTGTACACATATATACACACACGTGTTTATAGACATACACTGAGGGTACAAAACCTTAGGAACGCTTTCCTAATATAATATATATATACACTCAGAACAGCCTCGATTCGTCGGGTCATGGACTCTACAAGGTGTTGAAAGTGTTCCACAGGGATGCTGGCCCATGTTGACTCTACAAGGTGTTGAAAACGTTCCACAGGGATGCTGGCCCATGTTGACTCCAATGATTCCCCAACAGTTGTGTCCAGTTGGCTGGATGTCCTTTGGGTGGTGGACCATTCTTGATGCACACGGGAAACTGTTGAGTGTGGAAAACCCAGCAGCGTTGCAGTTCTTGATACACTCAAACCGATGCGCCTGGAAACCACAACCATACCCCCCTTCAAAGGCACTTAAATCTTTGTCTTGCCCATTTACCCTCTGACCACTGGTCATAAGGTTAAAGACTGAAGGCTGGTGGGGGTTTTTAATGGGGGGTGGGGGGTGGGGGCACTTAGACCTTACTACAGCCCTCGTCTGACGGGAGAGATGGGGTCAAAACAAGTGTTGGAGCCAACAGGACTTAACCCTCCTGCATATCTCTGCAAGGCCGAGACGCAGTGACGCAAGACGCCAACAAGACGCCAGAGCATCGAGATCAAGTGCAGGCTGGGAGCTGACACCCTGAGAGCTGTGAGAACTTGGAGAGAGGTGGGAGGGAGGGAGGAAAGAAGTCGGTACCACAGACACCAAATAAGCTCATTCCTGACACGGCCTGGACACAGGGGAGCACGGCTCTGCTCATAACGCAGCAGCTGGATTAATCCTCCACGACCTTGAAACGGGGTCAAATCCACCGTGTGCAAAGCTCCCAGCTTTAGAGCAGAGCTGAGCATTTATTTTCCTATTCCCACAGAGTTCAGTACCACCCACAGGCGTATAAAAAGGTCCCCAGCCCCCCAAACACCACTAAGAAGCTTAATGGGGGTGTGATGAGGCTAGGGGGGGGGCAATTAACTACATTTGGCTGCATGGCAAAAAAAAAAAATCACTCCTCCACATCGGGACTGGCTGTCAAGGAGAGACTGGCTGTCTGCTCGGCCAACTAGAACCTCTGACACCAATTCATCTCAACCGCCTTTTTAAGGAGGGGAAATTATCAGGCCAATTTACCAGACAACCTTTTGAAGGAAAAGCCATTATCTGAATATATACTGTAAGTGTCTCCGACCACCACCAACAACAAAACTCCAACAAGGTACATAACATACTCTTCATTAGATCGATGTAAATGAGAGCTTGTTCTCAACTGGCATACCTGGTTAAATAAAGGTGAAATAAAACATTTAAAAATGTAGACAAAATATTGTTTTATTAATAAAATGCTGTTAACTGTCCAGTCAGTGTCTACTTGACCTATCCTCAGCCCTCTCTGAACAGCAGTAGTGTCTACTTGACCTATCCTCAGCCCTCTCTGAACAGCAGTAGTCTCTAGTCAGTGTCTACTTGACCCATCCTCAGCCCTCTCTGAACAGCAGTAGTGTCTACTTGACCTATCCTCAGCCCTCTCTGAACAGCAGTAGTGTCTACTTGACCTATCCTCAGCCCTCTCTGAACAGCAGTAGTGTCTACTTGACCTATCCTCAGCCCTCTCTGAACAGCAGTAGTGTCTACTTGACCTATCCTCAGCCCTCTCTGAACAGCAGTAGTGTCTACTTGACCTATCCTCAGCCCTCTCTGAACAGCAGTAGTGTCTACTTCACCTATCCTCAGCCCTCTCTGAACAGAAGTAGTGTCTACTTGACCTATCCTCAGCCTTCTCTGAACAGCAGTAGTGTCTACTTGACCTATCCTCAGCCCTCTCTGAACAGCAGTAGTCTCTAGTCAGTGTCTACTTGACCTATCCTCAGCCCTCTCTGAACAGCAGTAGTGTCTACTTGACCTATCCTCAGCCCTCTCGGAACAGAAGTAGTGTCTACTTGACCTATCCTCAGCCCCCTCTGAACAGAAGTAGTGTCTACTTGACCTATCCTCAGCCCTCTCTGAACAGCAGTAGTGTCTACCTGACCTATCCTCAGCCCTCTCTGAACAGAAGTAGTGTCTACTTGACCTATCCTCAGCCCTCTCTGAACAGCAGTAGTGTCTACTTGACCTATCCTCAGCCCCCTCTGAACAGCAGTAGTGTCTACTTGACCTATCCTCAGCCCTCTGAACAGCAGTAGTGTCTACTTGACCTATCCTCAGCCCTCTCTGAACATCAGTAGTGTCTATTTGACCTATCCTCAGCTCTCTCTGAACAGCAGTAGTGTCTACTTGACCTATCCTTAGCCCTCTCTGAACAGCAGTAGTCTCTAGTCAGTGTCTACTTGACCCATCCTCAGCCCTCTCTGAACAGCAGTAGTGTCTACTTGACCTATCCTTAGCCCTCTCTGAACAGCAGTAGTCTCTAGTCAGTGTCTACTTGACCCATCCTCAGCCCTCTCTGAACAGCAGTAGTGTCTACTTGACCTATCCTCAGCCCTCTCTGAACAGCAGTAGTGTCTACTTGACCTATCCTCAGCCCTCTCTGAACAGAAGTAGTGTCTACTTGACCTATCCTCAGCCCTCTCTGAACAGAAGTAGTGTCTACTTGACCTATCCTTAGCCCTCTCTGAACAGCAGTAGTCTCTAGTCAGTGTCTACTTGACCCATCCTCAGCCCTCTCTGAACAGCAGTAGTGTCTACTTGACCTATCCTCAGCCCTCTCTGAACAGCAGTAGTGTCTACTTGACCTATCCTCAGCCCTCTCTGAACAGCAGTAGTGTCTACTTGACCTATCCTCAGCCCTCTCTGAACAGCAGTAGTGTCTACTTGACCTATCCTCAGCCCTCTCTGAACAGAAGTAGTGTCTACTTGACCTATCCTCAGCCCTCTCTGAACAGAAGTAGTGTCTACTTGACCTATCCTCAGCCCTCTCTGAACAGCAGTAGTCTCTAGTCAGTGTCTACTTGACCTATCCTCAGCCCTCTCTGAACAGCAGTAGTGTCTACTTGACCTATCCTCAGCCCTCTCTGAACAGCAGTAGTGTCTACTTGACCTATCCTCAGCCCTCTCTGAACAGCAGTAGTGTCTACTTGACCTATCCTCAGCCCTCTCTGAACAGCAGTAGTGTCTACTTGAACCAAACCTCAGCCCCCTCTGAACAGCAGTAGTGTCTACTTGACCTATCCTCAGCCCTCTCTGAACAGCAGTAGTGTCTACTTGACCTATCCTCAGCCCTCTCTGAACAGCAGCAGTGTCTACTTGACCTATCCTCAGCCCTCTCTGAACAGCAGTAGTCTCTAGTCAGTGTCTACTTGACCTATCCTCAGCCCTCTCTGAACAGCAGTAGTGTCTACTTGACCTATCCTCAGCCCTCTCTGAACAGCAGTAGTGTCTACTTGACCTATCCTCAGCCCTCTCTGAACAGCAGTAGTGTCTACTTGACCTATCCTCAGCCCTCTCTGAACAGCAGTAGTGTCTACTTGACCTATCCTCAGCCCTCTCTGAACAGCAGTAGTGTCTACTTGACCTATCCTCAGCCCTCTCTGAACAGCAGTAGTGTCTACTTGACCTATCCTCAGCCCTCTCTGAACAGCAGTAGTGTCTACTTGACCTATCCTCAGCCCTCTCTGAACAGCAGTAGTGTCTACTTGACCTATCCTCAGCCCTCTCTGAACAGCAGTAGTGTCTACTTGACCTATCCTCAGCCCTCTCTGAACAGCAGTAGTGTCTACTTGACCTATCCTCAGCCCTCTCTGAACAGCAGTAGTGTCTACTTGACCTATCCTCAGCCCTCTCTGAACAGCAGTAGTGTCTACTTGACCTATCCTCAGCCCTCTCTGAACAGCAGTAGTGTCTACTTGACCTATCCTCAGCCCTCTCTGAACAGCAGTAGTGTCTACTTGACCTATCCTCAGCCCTCTCTGAACAGCAGTAGTGTCTACTTGACCTATCCTCAGCCCTCTCTGAACAGCAGTAGTGTCTACTTGACCTATCCTTAGCCCTCTCTGAACAGCAGTAGTGTCTAGTCAGTGTCTACTTGACCCATCCTCAGCCCTCTCTGAACAGCAGTAGTGTCTACTTGACCTATCCTTAGCCCTCTCTGAACAGCAGTAGTCTCTAGTCAGTGTCTACTTGACCCATCCTCAGCCCTCTCTGAACAGCAGTAGTGTCTACTTGACCTATCCTCAGCCCTCTCTGAACAGCAGTAGTGTCTACTTGACCTATCCTCAGCCCTCTCTGAACAGAAGTAGTGTCTACTTGACCTATCCTCAGCCCTCTCTGAACAGAAGTAGTGTCTACTTGACCTATCCTTAGCCCTCTCTGAACAGCAGTAGTCTCTAGTCAGTGTCTACTTGACCCATCCTCAGCCCTCTCTGAACAGCAGTAGTGTCTACTTGACCTATCCTCAGCCCTCTCTGAACAGCAGTAGTGTCTACTTGACCTATCCTCAGCCCTCTCTGAACAGCAGTAGTGTCTACTTGACCTATCCTCAGCCCTCTCTGAACAGCAGTAGTGTCTACTTGACCTATCCTCAGCCCTCTCTGAACAGCAGTAGTGTCTACTTGACCTATCCTCAGCCCCCTCTGAACAGCAGTAGTGTCTACTTGACCTATCCTCAGCCCTCTCTGAACAGCAGTAGTCTCTAGTCAGTGTCTACTTGACCTATCCTCAGCCCTCTCTGAACAGCAGTAGTCTCTAGTCAGTGTCTACTTGACCTATCCTCAGCCCTCTCTGAACAGCAGTAGTCTCTAGTCAGTGTCTACTTGACCTATCCTCAGCCCTCTCTGAACAGCAGTAGTGTCTACTTGACCTATCCTCAGCCCTCTCTGAACAGCAGTAGTGTCTCCTTGACCTATCCTCAGCCCTCTGAACAGCAGTAGTGTCTACTTGACCTATCCTCAGCCCTCTCTGAACAGCAGTAGTGTCTACTTGACCTATCCTCAGCCCTCTCTGAACAGCAGTAGTGTCTACTTGACCTATCCTCAGCCCTCTCTGAACAGCAGTAGTGTCTACTTGACCTATCCTCAGCCCTCTCTGAACAGCAGTAGTGTCTACTTGACCTATCCTCAGCCCCCTCTGAACAGCAGTAGTGTCTACTTGACCTATCCTCAGCCCTCTCTGAACAGCAGTAGTCTCTAGTCAGTGTCTACTTGACCTATCCTCAGCCCTCTCTGAACAGCAGTAGTCTCTAGTCAGTGTCTACTTGACCTATCCTCAGCCCTCTCTGAACAGCAGTAGTCTCTAGTCAGTGTCTACTTGACCTATCCTCAGCCCTCTCTGAACAGCAGTAGTGTCTACTTGACCTATCCTCAGCCCTCTCTGAACAGCAGTAGTGTCTCCTTGACCTATCCTCAGCCCTCTGAACAGCAGTAGTGTCTACTTGACCTATCCTCAGCCCTCTCTGAACAGCAGTAGTGTCTACTTGACCTATCCTCAGCCCTCTCTGAACAGCAGTAGTCTCTAGTCAGTGTCTACTTGACCCATCCTCAGCCCTCTCTGAACAGCAGTAGTGTCTACTTGACCTATCCTCAGCCCTCTCTGAACAGCAGTAGTGTCTACTTGACCTATCCTCAGCCCTCTCTGAACAGCAGTAGTGTCTACTTGACCTATCCTCAGCCCTCTCTGAACAGCAGTAGTGTCTACTTGACCTATCCTCAGCCCTCTCTGAACAGCAGTAGTGTCTACTTGACCTATCCTCAGCCCTCTCTGAACAGAAGTAGTGTCTACTTGACCTATCCTCAGCCCTCTCTGAACAGCAGTAGTGTCTACTTGACCTATCCTCAGCCCTCTCTGAACAGCAGTAGTCTCTAGTCAGTGTCTACTTGACCTATCCTCAGCCCTCTCTGAACAGCAGTAGTGTCTACTTGACCTATCCTCAGCCCTCTCGGAACAGAAGTAGTGTCTACTTGACCTATCCTCAGCCCCCTCTGAACAGAAGTAGTGTCTACTTGACCTATCCTCAGCCCTCTCTGAACAGCAGTAGTGTCTACCTGACCTATCCTCAGCCCTCTCTGAACAGAAGTAGTGTCTACTTGACCTATCCTCAGCCCTCTCTGAACAGCAGTAGTGTCTACTTGACCTATCCTCAGCCCCCTCTGAACAGCAGTAGTGTCTACTTGACCTATCCTCAGCCCTCTGAACAGCAGTAGTGTCTACTTGACCTATCCTCAGCCCTCTCTGAACAGCAGTAGTGTCTATTTGACCTATCCTCAGCTCTCTCTGAACAGCAGTAGTGTCTACTTGACCTATCCTTAGCCCTCTCTGAACAGCAGTAGTCTCTAGTCAGTGTCTACTTGACCCATCCTCAGCCCTCTCTGAACAGCAGTAGTGTCTACTTGACCTATCCTTAGCCCTCTCTGAACAGCAGTAGTCTCTAGTCAGTGTCTACTTGACCCATCCTCAGCCCTCTCTGAACAGCAGTAGTGTCTACTTGACCTATCCTCAGCCCTCTCTGAACAGCAGTAGTGTCTACTTGACCTATCCTCAGCCCTCTCTGAACAGAAGTAGTGTCTACTTGACCTATCCTCAGCCCTCTCTGAACAGAAGTAGTGTCTACTTGACCTATCCTTAGCCCTCTCTGAACAGCAGTAGTCTCTAGTCAGTGTCTACTTGACCCATCCTCAGCCCTCTCTGAACAGCAGTAGTGTCTACTTGACCTATCCTCAGCCCTCTCTGAACAGCAGTAGTGTCTACTTGACCTATCCTCAGCCCTCTCTGAACAGCAGTAGTGTCTACTTGACCTATCCTCAGCCCTCTCTGAACAGAAGTAGTGTCTACTTGACCTATCCTCAGCCCTCTCTGAACAGCAGTAGTCTCTAGTCAGTGTCTACTTGACCTATCCTCAGCCCTCTCTGAACAGCAGTAGTGTCTACTTGACCTATCCTCAGCCCTCTCTGAACAGCAGTAGTGTCTACTTGACCTATCCTCAGCCCTCTCTGAACAGCAGTAGTGTCTACTTGACCTATCCTCAGCCCTCTCTGAACAGCAGTAGTGTCTACTTGACCTATCCTCAGCCCCCTCTGAACAGCAGTAGTGTCTACTTGACCTATCCTCAGCCCTCTCTGAACAGCAGTAGTGTCTACTTGACCTATCCTCAGCCCTCTCTGAACAGCAGCAGTGTCTACTTGACCTATCCTCAGCCCTCTCTGAACAGCAGTAGTCTCTAGTCAGTGTCTACTTGACCTATCCTCAGCCCTCTCTGAACAGCAGTAGTCTCTAGTCAGTGTCTACTTGACCTATCCTCAGCCCTCTCTGAACAGCAGTAGTGTCTACTTGACCTATCCTCAGCCCTCTCTGAACAGCAGTAGTGTCTACTTGACCTATCCTCAGCCCTCTCTGAACAGCAGTAGTGTCTACTTGACCTATCCTCAGCCCTCTCTGAACAGCAGTAGTGTCTACTTGACCTATCCTCAGCCCTCTCTGAACAGCAGTAGTGTCTACTTGACCTATCCTCAGCCCTCTCTGAACAGCAGTAGTGTCTACTTGACCTATCCTCAGCCCTCTCTGAACAGCAGTAGTGTCTACTTGACCTATCCTCAGCCCTCTCTGAACAGCAGTAGTGTCTACTTGACCTATCCTCAGCCCTCTCTGAACAGCAGTAGTGTCTACTTGACCTATCCTCAGCCCTCTCTGAACAGCAGTAGTGTCTACTTGACCTATCCTCAGCCCTCTCTGAACAGCAGTAGTGTCTACTTGACCTATCCTCAGCCCTCTCTGAACAGCAGTAGTGTCTACTTGACCTATCCTCAGCCCTCTCTGAACAGCAGTAGTGTCTACTTGACCTATCCTCAGCCCTCTCTGAACAGCAGTAGTGTCTACTTGACCTATCCTCAGCCCTCTCTGAACAGCAGTAGTGTCTACTTGACCTATCCTCAGCCCTCTCTGAACAGCAGTAGTGTCTACTTGACCTATCCTTAGCCCTCTCTGAACAGCAGTAGTGTCTAGTCAGTGTCTACTTGACCCATCCTCAGCCCTCTCTGAACAGCAGTAGTGTCTACTTGACCTATCCTTAGCCCTCTCTGAACAGCAGTAGTCTCTAGTCAGTGTCTACTTGACCCATCCTCAGCCCTCTCTGAACAGCAGTAGTGTCTACTTGACCTATCCTCAGCCCTCTCTGAACAGCAGTAGTGTCTACTTGACCTATCCTCAGCCCTCTCTGAACAGAAGTAGTGTCTACTTGACCTATCCTCAGCCCTCTCTGAACAGAAGTAGTGTCTACTTGACCTATCCTTAGCCCTCTCTGAACAGCAGTAGTCTCTAGTCAGTGTCTACTTGACCCATCCTCAGCCCTCTCTGAACAGCAGTAGTGTCTACTTGACCTATCCTCAGCCCTCTCTGAACAGCAGTAGTGTCTACTTGACCTATCCTCAGCCCTCTCTGAACAGCAGTAGTGTCTACTTGACCTATCCTCAGCCCTCTCTGAACAGCAGTAGTGTCTACTTGACCTATCCTCAGCCCTCTCTGAACAGCAGTAGTGTCTACTTGACCTATCCTCAGCCCCCTCTGAACAGCAGTAGTGTCTACTTGACCTATCCTCAGCCCTCTCTGAACAGCAGTAGTCTCTAGTCAGTGTCTACTTGACCTATCCTCAGCCCTCTCTGAACAGCAGTAGTGTCTACTTGACCTATCCTCAGCCCTCTCTGAACAGCAGTAGTGTCTACTTGACCTATCCTCAGCCCTCTCTGAACAGCAGTAGTGTCTACTTGACCTATCCTCAGCCCTCTCTGAACAGCAGTAGTGTCTACTTGACCTATCCTCAGCCCTCTCTGAACAGCAGTAGTGTCTACTTGACCTATCCTCAGCCCTCTCTGAACAGCAGTAGTGTCTACTTGACCTATCCTCAGCCCTCTCTGAACAGCAGTAGTGTCTACTTGACCTATCCTCAGCCCTCTCTGAACAGCAGTAGTGTCTACTTGACCTATCCTCAGCCCTCTCTGAACAGCAGTAGTGTCTACTTGACCTATCCTCAGCCCTCTCTGAACAGCAGTAGTGTCTACTTGACCTATCCTCAGCCCTCTCTGAACAGCAGTAGTGTCTACTTGACCTATCCTCAGCCCTCTCTGAACAGCAGTAGTGTCTACTTGACCTATCCTCAGCCCTCTCTGAACAGCAGTAGTGTCTACTTGACCTATCCTCAGCCCTCTCTGAACAGCAGTAGTGTCTACTTGACCTATCCTCAGCCCTCTCTGAACAGCAGTAGTGTCTACTTGACCTATCCTCAGCCCTCTCTGAACAGCAGTAGTGTCTACTTGACCTATCCTTAGCCCTCTCTGAACAGCAGTAGTGTCTAGTCAGTGTCTACTTGACCCATCCTCAGCCCTCTCTGAACAGCAGTAGTGTCTACTTGACCTATCCTTAGCCCTCTCTGAACAGCAGTAGTCTCTAGTCAGTGTCTACTTGACCCATCCTCAGCCCTCTCTGAACAGCAGTAGTGTCTACTTGACCTATCCTCAGCCCTCTCTGAACAGCAGTAGTGTCTACTTGACCTATCCTCAGCCCTCTCTGAACAGAAGTAGTGTCTACTTGACCTATCCTCAGCCCTCTCTGAACAGAAGTAGTGTCTACTTGACCTATCCTTAGCCCTCTCTGAACAGCAGTAGTCTCTAGTCAGTGTCTACTTGACCCATCCTCAGCCCTCTCTGAACAGCAGTAGTGTCTACTTGACCTATCCTCAGCCCTCTCTGAACAGCAGTAGTGTCTACTTGACCTATCCTCAGCCCTCTCTGAACAGCAGTAGTGTCTACTTGACCTATCCTCAGCCCTCTCTGAACAGCAGTAGTGTCTACTTGACCTATCCTCAGCCCTCTCTGAACAGCAGTAGTGTCTACTTGACCTATCCTCAGCCCCCTCTGAACAGCAGTAGTGTCTACTTGACCTATCCTCAGCCCTCTCTGAACAGCAGTAGTCTCTAGTCAGTGTCTACTTGACCTATCCTCAGCCCTCTCTGAACAGCAGTAGTCTCTAGTCAGTGTCTACTTGACCTATCCTCAGCCCTCTCTGAACAGCAGTAGTCTCTAGTCAGTGTCTACTTGACCTATCCTCAGCCCTCTCTGAACAGCAGTAGTGTCTACTTGACCTATCCTCAGCCCTCTCTGAACAGCAGTAGTCTCTAGTCAGTGTCTACTTGACCTATCCTCAGCCCTCTCTGAACAGCAGTAGTCTCTAGTCAGTGTCTACTTGACCTATCCTCAGCCCTCTCTGAACAGCAGTAGTGTCTCCTTGACCTATCCTCAGCCCTCTGAACAGCAGTAGTGTCTACTTGACCTATCCTCAGCCCTCTCTGAACAGCAGTAGTGTCTACTTGACCTATCCTCAGCCCTCTCTGAACAGCAGTAGTGTCTACTTGACCTATCCTCAGCCCTCTCTGAACAGCAGTAGTGTCTACTTGACCTATCCTCAGCCCTCTCTGAACAGCAGTAGTGTCTACTTGACCTATCCTCAGCCCCCTCTGAACAGCAGTAGTGTCTACTTGACCTATCCTCAGCCCTCTCTGAACAGCAGTAGTCTCTAGTCAGTGTCTACTTGACCTATCCTCAGCCCTCTCTGAACAGCAGTAGTCTCTAGTCAGTGTCTACTTGACCTATCCTCAGCCCTCTCTGAACAGCAGTAGTCTCTAGTCAGTGTCTACTTGACCTATCCTCAGCCCTCTCTGAACAGCAGTAGTGTCTACTTGACCTATCCTCAGCCCTCTCTGAACAGCAGTAGTGTCTCCTTGACCTATCCTCAGCCCTCTGAACAGCAGTAGTGTCTACTTGACCTATCCTCAGCCCTCTCTGAACAGCAGTAGTGTCTACTTGACCTATCCTCAGCCCTCTCTGAACAGCAGTAGTCTCTAGTCAGTGTCTACTTGACCCATCCTCAGCCCTCTCTGAACAGCAGTAGTGTCTACTTGACCTATCCTCAGCCCTCTCTGAACAGCAGTAGTGTCTACTTGACCTATCCTCAGCCCTCTCTGAACAGCAGTAGTGTCTACTTGACCTATCCTCAGCCCTCTCTGAACAGCAGTAGTGTCTACTTGACCTATCCTCAGCCCTCTCTGAACAGCAGTAGTGTCTACTTGACCTATCCTCAGCCCTCTCTGAACAGAAGTAGTGTCTACTTGACCTATCCTCAGCCCTCTCTGAACAGCAGTAGTGTCTACTTGACCTATCCTCAGCCCTCTCTGAACAGCAGTAGTCTCTAGTCAGTGTCTACTTGACCTATCCTCAGCCCTCTCTGAACAGCAGTAGTGTCTACTTGACCTATCCTCAGCCCTCTCGGAACAGAAGTAGTGTCTACTTGACCTATCCTCAGCCCCCTCTGAACAGAAGTAGTGTCTACTTGACCTATCCTCAGCCCTCTCTGAACAGCAGTAGTGTCTACCTGACCTATCCTCAGCCCTCTCTGAACAGAAGTAGTGTCTACTTGACCTATCCTCAGCCCTCTCTGAACAGCAGTAGTGTCTACTTGACCTATCCTCAGCCCCCTCTGAACAGCAGTAGTGTCTACTTGACCTATCCTCAGCCCTCTGAACAGCAGTAGTGTCTACTTGACCTATCCTCAGCCCTCTCTGAACAGCAGTAGTGTCTACTTGACCTATCCTCAGCCCTCTCTGAACAGCAGTAGTGTCTACTTGACCTATCCTCAGCCCCCTCTGAACAGCAGTAGTGTCTACTTGACCTATCCTCAGCCCTCTCTGAACAGCAGTAGTCTCTAGTCAGTGTCTACTTGACCTATCCTCAGCCCTCTCTGAACAGCAGTAGTCTCTAGTCAGTGTCTACTTGACCTATCCTCAGCCCTCTCTGAACAGCAGTAGTCTCTAGTCAGTGTCTACTTGACCTATCCTCAGCCCTCTCTGAACAGCAGTAGTGTCTACTTGACCTATCCTCAGCCCTCTCTGAACAGCAGTAGTCTCTAGTCAGTGTCTACTTGACCTATCCTCAGCCCTCTCTGAACAGCAGTAGTGTCTATTTGACCTATCCTCAGCTCTCTCTGAACAGCAGTAGTGTCTACTTGACCTATCCTTAGCCCTCTCTGAACAGCAGTAGTCTCTAGTCAGTGTCTACTTGACCCATCCTCAGCCCTCTCTGAACAGCAGTAGTGTCTACTTGACCTATCCTTAGCCCTCTCTGAACAGCAGTAGTCTCTAGTCAGTGTCTACTTGACCCATCCTCAGCCCTCTCTGAACAGCAGTAGTGTCTACTTGACCTATCCTCAGCCCTCTCTGAACAGCAGTAGTGTCTACTTGACCTATCCTCAGCCCTCTCTGAACAGAAGTAGTGTCTACTTGACCTATCCTCAGCCCTCTCTGAACAGAAGTAGTGTCTACTTGACCTATCCTTAGCCCTCTCTGAACAGCAGTAGTCTCTAGTCAGTGTCTACTTGACCCATCCTCAGCCCTCTCTGAACAGCAGTAGTGTCTACTTGACCTATCCTCAGCCCTCTCTGAACAGCAGTAGTGTCTACTTGACCTATCCTCAGCCCTCTCTGAACAGCAGTAGTGTCTACTTGACCTATCCTCAGCCCTCTCTGAACAGAAGTAGTGTCTACTTGACCTATCCTCAGCCCTCTCTGAACAGCAGTAGTCTCTAGTCAGTGTCTACTTGACCTATCCTCAGCCCTCTCTGAACAGCAGTAGTGTCTACTTGACCTATCCTCAGCCCTCTCTGAACAGCAGTAGTGTCTACTTGACCTATCCTCAGCCCTCTCTGAACAGCAGTAGTGTCTACTTGACCTATCCTCAGCCCTCTCTGAACAGCAGTAGTGTCTACTTGACCTATCCTCAGCCCCCTCTGAACAGCAGTAGTGTCTACTTGACCTATCCTCAGCCCTCTCTGAACAGCAGTAGTGTCTACTTGACCTATCCTCAGCCCTCTCTGAACAGCAGCAGTGTCTACTTGACCTATCCTCAGCCCTCTCTGAACAGCAGTAGTCTCTAGTCAGTGTCTACTTGACCTATCCTCAGCCCTCTCTGAACAGCAGTAGTCTCTAGTCAGTGTCTACTTGACCTATCCTCAGCCCTCTCTGAACAGCAGTAGTGTCTACTTGACCTATCCTCAGCCCTCTCTGAACAGCAGTAGTGTCTACTTGACCTATCCTCAGCCCTCTCTGAACAGCAGTAGTGTCTACTTGACCTATCCTCAGCCCTCTCTGAACAGCAGTAGTGTCTACTTGACCTATCCTCAGCCCTCTCTGAACAGCAGTAGTGTCTACTTGACCTATCCTCAGCCCTCTCTGAACAGCAGTAGTGTCTACTTGACCTATCCTCAGCCCTCTCTGAACAGCAGTAGTGTCTACTTGACCTATCCTCAGCCCTCTCTGAACAGCAGTAGTGTCTACTTGACCTATCCTCAGCCCTCTCTGAACAGCAGTAGTGTCTACTTGACCTATCCTCAGCCCTCTCTGAACAGCAGTAGTGTCTACTTGACCTATCCTCAGCCCTCTCTGAACAGCAGTAGTGTCTACTTGACCTATCCTCAGCCCTCTCTGAACAGCAGTAGTGTCTACTTGACCTATCCTCAGCCCTCTCTGAACAGCAGTAGTGTCTACTTGACCTATCCTCAGCCCTCTCTGAACAGCAGTAGTGTCTACTTGACCTATCCTCAGCCCTCTCTGAACAGCAGTAGTGTCTACTTGACCTATCCTCAGCCCTCTCTGAACAGCAGTAGTGTCTACTTGACCTATCCTTAGCCCTCTCTGAACAGCAGTAGTGTCTAGTCAGTGTCTACTTGACCCATCCTCAGCCCTCTCTGAACAGCAGTAGTGTCTACTTGACCTATCCTTAGCCCTCTCTGAACAGCAGTAGTCTCTAGTCAGTGTCTACTTGACCCATCCTCAGCCCTCTCTGAACAGCAGTAGTGTCTACTTGACCTATCCTCAGCCCTCTCTGAACAGCAGTAGTGTCTACTTGACCTATCCTCAGCCCTCTCTGAACAGAAGTAGTGTCTACTTGACCTATCCTCAGCCCTCTCTGAACAGAAGTAGTGTCTACTTGACCTATCCTTAGCCCTCTCTGAACAGCAGTAGTCTCTAGTCAGTGTCTACTTGACCCATCCTCAGCCCTCTCTGAACAGCAGTAGTGTCTACTTGACCTATCCTCAGCCCTCTCTGAACAGCAGTAGTGTCTACTTGACCTATCCTCAGCCCTCTCTGAACAGCAGTAGTGTCTACTTGACCTATCCTCAGCCCTCTCTGAACAGCAGTAGTGTCTACTTGACCTATCCTCAGCCCTCTCTGAACAGCAGTAGTGTCTACTTGACCTATCCTCAGCCCCCTCAACAGCAGTAGTGTCTACTTGACCTATCCTCAGCCCTCTCTGAACAGCAGTAGTCTCTAGTCAGTGTCTACTTGACCTATCCTCAGCCCTCTCTGAACAGCAGTAGTGTCTACTTGACCTATCCTCAGCCCTCTCTGAACAGCAGTAGTGTCTACTTGACCTATCCTCAGCCCTCTCTGAACAGCAGTAGTGTCTACTTGACCTATCCTCAGCCCTCTCTGAACAGCAGTAGTGTCTCCTTGACCTATCCTCAGCCCTCTGAACAGCAGTAGTGTCTACTTGACCTATCCTCAGCCCTCTCTGAACAGCAGTAGTGTCTACTTGACCTATCCTCAGCCCTCTCTGAACAGCAGTAGTGTCTACTTGACCTATCCTCAGCCCTCTCTGAACAGCAGTAGTGTCTACTTGACCTATCCTCAGCCCTCTCTGAACAGCAGTAGTGTCTACTTGACCTATCCTCAGCCCTCTCTGAACAGCAGTAGTGTCTCCTTGACCTATCCTCAGCCCTCTCTGAACAGCAGTAGTGTCTACTTGACCTATCCTCAGCCCTCTCTGAACAGCAGTAGTGTCTACTTGACCTATCCTCAGCCCTCTCTGAACAGCAGTAGTGTCTACTTGACCTATCCTCAGCCCTCTCTGAACAGCAGTAGTGTCTACTTGACCTATCCTCAGCCCTCTCTGAACAGCAGTAGTGTCTACTTGACCTATCCTCAGCCCTCTCTGAACAGCAGTAGTGTCTACTTGACCTATCCTCAGCCCTCTCTGAACAGCAGTAGTGTCTACTTGACCTATCCTCAGCCCTCTCTGAACAGCAGTAGTGTCTACTTGACCTATCCTCAGCCCTCTCTGAACAGCAGTAGTGTCTACTTGACCTATCCTCAGCCCTCTCTGAACAGCAGTAGTGTCTACTTGACCTATCCTCAGCCCTCTCTGAACAGCAGTAGTGTCTACTTGACCTATCCTCAGCCCTCTCTGAACAGCAGTAGTGTCTACTTGACCTATCCTCAGCCCTCTCTGAACAGCAGTAGTGTCTACTTGACCTATCCTCAGCCCTCTCTGAACAGCAGTAGTGTCTACTTGACCTATCCTCAGCCCTCTCTGAACAGCAGTAGTGTCTACTTGACCTATCCTCAGCCCTCTCTGAACAGCAGTAGTGTCTACTTGACCTATCCTCAGCCCTCTCTGAACAGCAGTAGTGTCTACTTGACCTATCCTCAGCCCTCTCTGAACAGCAGTAGTGTCTACTTGACCTATCCTCAGCCCTCTCTGAACAGCAGTAGTGTCTACTTGACCTATCCTCAGCCCTCTCTGAACAGCAGTAGTGTCTACTTGACCTATCCTCAGCCCTCTCTGAACAGCAGTAGTGTCTACTTGACCTATCCTCAGCCCTCTCTGAACAGCAGTAGTGTCTACTTGACCTATCCTCAGCCCTCTCTGAACAGCAGTAGTGTCTACTTGACCTATCCTCAGCCCTCTCTGAACAGCAGTAGTGTCTACTTGACCTATCCTCAGCCCTCTCTGAACAGCAGTAGTGTCTACTTGACCTATCCTCAGCCCTCTCTGAACAGCAGTAGTGTCTACTTGACCTATCCTCAGCCCTCTCTGAACAGCAGTAGTGTCTACTTGACCTATCCTCAGCCCTCTCTGAACAGCAGTAGTGTCTACTTGACCTATCCTCAGCCCTCTCTGAACAGCAGTAGTGTCTACTTGACCTATCCTCAGCCCTCTCTGAACAGCAGTAGTGTCTACTTGACCTATCCTCAGCCCTCTCTGAACAGCAGTAGTGTCTACTTGACCTATCCTCAGCCCTCTCTGAACAGCAGTAGTGTCTACTTGACCTATCCTCAGCCCTCTCTGAACAGCAGTAGTGTCTACTTGACCTATCCTCAGCCCTCTCTGAACAGCAGTAGTGTCTACTTGACCTATCCTCAGCCCTCTCTGAACAGCAGTAGTGTCTACTTGACCTATCCTCAGCCCTCTCTGAACAGCAGTAGTGTCTACTTGACCTATCCTCAGCCCTCTCTGAACAGCAGTAGTGTCTACTTGACCTATCCTCAGCCCTCTCTGAACAGCAGTAGTGTCTACTTGACCTATCCTCAGCCCTCTCTGAACAGCAGTAGTGTCTACTTGACCTATCCTCAGCCCTCTCTGAACAGCAGTAGTGTCTACTTGACCTATCCTCAGCCCTCTCTGAACAGCAGTAGTGTCTACTTGACCTATCCTCAGCCCTCTCTGAACAGCAGTAGTGTCTACTTGACCTATCCTCAGCCCTCTCTGAACAGCAGTAGTGTCTACTTGACCTATCCTCAGCCCTCTCTGAACAGCAGTAGTGTCTACTTGACCTATCCTCAGCCCTCTCTGAACAGCAGTAGTGTCTACTTGACCTATCCTCAGCCCTCTCTGAACAGCAGTAGTGTCTACTTGACCTATCCTCAGCCCTCTCTGAACAGCAGTAGTGTCTACTTGACCTATCCTCAGCCCTCTCTGAACAGCAGTAGTGTCTACTTGACCTATCCTCAGCCCTCTCTGAACAGCAGTAGTGTCTACTTGACCTATCCTCAGCCCTCTCTGAACAGCAGTAGTGTCTACTTGACCTATCCTCAGCCCTCTCTGAACAGCAGTAGTGTCTACTTGACCTATCCTCAGCCCTCTCTGAACAGCAGTAGTGTCTACTTGACCTATCCTCAGCCCTCTCTGAACAGCAGTAGTGTCTACTTGACCTATCCTCAGCCCTCTCTGAACAGCAGTAGTGTCTACTTGACCTATCCTCAGCCCTCTCTGAACAGCAGTAGTGTCTACTTGACCTATCCTCAGCCCTCTCTGAACAGCAGTAGTGTCGACTTGACCTATCCTCAGCCCTCTCTGAACAGCAGTAGTGTCTACTTGACCTATCCTCAGCCCTCTCTGAACAGCAGTAGTGTCTACTTGACCTATCCTCAGCCCTCTGAACAGCAGTAGTGTCTACTTGACCTATCCTCAGCCCTCTCTGAACAGCAGTAGTGTCTACTTGACCTATCCTCAGCCCTCTGAACAGCAGTAGTGTCTACTTGACCTATCCTCAGCCCTCTGAACAGCAGTAGTCTCTACTTGACCTATCCTCAGCCCTCTGAAC
>NC_048565.1:95541048-95566048 GCF_013265735.2 Oncorhynchus mykiss | reverse complement strand
GAGGAGAGAGCGTGAGAGGAGAGAGCGTGAGAGAGAGAGAGAGAGCGCGAGAGCACGAGAGAGAGAGAGCACGAGAGAGAGAGAGAGAGAGAGCACGAGAGAGAGAGAGAGAGAGAGAGCACGAGAGAGAGAGAGAGAGGGAGAGGACACTACCCTTGCTAGCTCACCTGGTGTTCGTGTTTCTCGCTCCATGCTCTCCTGTCTAGCTGAACGTGTGTCGGTCTAGAGGGGGAATATTTGTCTACCAACATATAATCAGCGACGCAACACTCCACAAAAAAACGGCCTGATGAAAGAAACATCAAATCTGTCAGATAAAAGACCGTGTGTTTAAATTCCTCACGTCGACTTTTAGTCTGGGCTAGAAAGGAGCTGGCGCCTCAAACTGTAATCCTTGTTTGAACACAAACAGAGGTGAAGTGGTTGAATGTTTAATCCTAAGATATAGTATTACATTGACGTGTTTAGTACAGTGAGTGTATTCAGTAGTAAAACGACAGAGAACGCCTCGCCTGCTTGCTACGACACGGTGACTGTTTCAACTAACGGCCAGACATTAAGGGACAGGGAAGTCAACACAGGACAGATTTGGCTGCTTCACAAAATGGCACCATATTCCCCATTTGGTGCACAACTCTCAACAAGAGCCCTGGTCAGTAGTGAACGATTTAGGGAATATTCTCTTAAATGATTCCTACCTGAGAATACTAAGACAACAGTCCAATATGAAGGGCCGGTCCAACACACTAGAGGAGGAATCAACAGTCCAAGAAAATAATATTTCTCACTGTAAACCTAAACAGCAGAGGAGACTGGAGAGAGAGAGAACAGGATGGTTGTAGATAGTGGAGAGAGAGAGAACAGGATGGTTGTAGATGGTGGAGAGAGAGAGAACAGGATGGTTGTAGATGGTGGAGAGAGAGAGAACAGGATGGTTGTAGATGGTGGAGAGAGAGAACAGGATGGTTGTAGATGGTGGAGAGAGAGAACAGGATGGTTGTAGATGGTGGAGAGAGAGAGAACAGGATGGTTGTAGATGGTGGAGAGAGAGAGAACAGGATGGTTGTAGATGGTGGAGAGAGAGAGAACAGGATGGTTGTAGATGGTGGAGAGAGAGAGAACAGGATGGTTGTAGATGGTGGAGAGAGAGAGAACAGGATGGTTGTAGATGGTGGAGAGAGAGAGAACAGGATGGTTGTAGATGGTGGAGAGAGAAAGAACAGGATGGTTGTAGATGGTGGAGAGAGAGAGAACAGGATGGTTGTAGATGGTGGAGAGAGAACAGGATGGTTGTAGATGGTGGAGAGAGAACAGGATGGTTGTAGATGGTGGAGAGAGAGAGAACAGGATGGTTGTAGATGGTGGAGAGAGAGAACAGGATGGTTGTAGATGGTGGAGAGAGAGAACAGGATGGTTGTAGATGGTGGAGAGAGAGAACAGGATGGTTGTAGATGGTAGAGAGAGAGAACAGGATGGTTGTAGATGGTAGAGAGAGAGAACAGGATGGTTGTAGATGGTGGAGAGAGAGAACAGGATGGTTGTAGATGGTGGAGAGAGAGAGAACAGGATGGTTGTAGATGGTTGTAGATGGTAGATCATTTTTTAAATGAGTCAGAAATCCTTTAAAAATTCTGTACATGACTTAGACTCAAACTAGGGGTGGAGAAGAGGGGGATGGAGTCGAGGAGGACGGGGGGGTGGAGACGGACGGGGTGGAGAGGAGGAGCGGTGGAGTCGAGGACGACGGGGGGTGGAGACGGACGGGGGTGGAGAGGAGGTGTGGAGTTGAGGACGGGGGGGGGGGAGGAGGAGGGGTGGAGAGGAGGGGTGGAGAGACGGACGGGGGTGGAGAGGAGGAGGGGTGGAGAGACGGACGGGGGTGGAGAGGAGGATGGAGTTGAGGACAGGGGGGGCGGAGACGGACGGGGGTGGAGACGGACGGACGGGGGGGGGGTGGAGAGGAGGAGGGGTGGAGAGGAGCATGGAGGGGAAATTCCTGTTTATTTAGGTCTGCTTAATAATCAGGGCTTATTGGGAGGAATGTTGCTGTATATTTCATGCTGCTGCCAAAATAATTTGTTGCACATTTCAATCTAATCAATGTGTTTATACATTCTGTAAGTCTCAGACACACTGAGTTCCTGGAGATGAGGCTCAGGCAGAGGGATTGCTCTGATTAGGCTTCCTTTCTAAATAAAACGTTCAATAAATAAATTTCAATTCCTTTCAAACCTGACAGCCTGTTGGCCGGTCATCTCTCCGTTCGTTTTGGTACGGTGCTGAAGACTAGATTATAATAGGACAGCCTGTTGGCCGGTCATCTCTCCGTTCGTTTTGGTACGGTGCTGAAGACACTAGATTATAATAGGACAGCCTGTTGGCCGGTCATCTCTCCGTTCGTTTTGGTACGGTGCTGAAGACTAGATTATAATAGGACAGCCTGTTGGCCGGTCATCTCTCCGTTCGTTTTGGTACGGTGCTGAAGACTAGACTATAATAGGACAGCCTGTTGGCCGGTCATCTCTCCGTTCGTTTTGGTACGGTGCTGAAGACACTAGATTATAATAGGACAGCCTGTTGGCCGGTCATCTCTCCGTTCGTTTTGGTACGGTGCTGAAGACACTAGATTATAATAGGACAGCCTGTTGGCCGGTCATCTGTCCGTTTGTTTTGGTACGGTGCTGAAGACACTAGATTATAATAGGACAGCCTGTTGGCCGGTCATCTCTCCGTTCGTTTTGGTACGGTGCTGAAGACACTAGATTATAATAGGACAGCCTGTTGGCCGGTCATCTCTCCGTTCGTTTTGGTACGGTGCTGAAGACACTAGATTATAATAGGACAGCCTGTTGGCCGGTCATCTCTCCGTTCGTTTTGGTACGGTGCTGAAGACACTAGATTATAATAGGACAGCCTGTTGGCCGGTCATCTCTCCGTTCGTTTTGGTACGGTGCTGAAGACACTAGATTATAATAGGACAGCCTGTTGGCCGGTCATCTCTCCGTTCGTTTTGGTACGGTGCTGAAGACACTAGATTATAATAGGACAGCCTGTTGGCCGGTCATCTCTCCGTTCGTTTTGGTACGGTGCTGAAGACACTAGATTATAATAGGACAGCCTGTTGGCCGGTCATCTCTCCGTTCGTTTTGGTACGGTGTTGAAGACTAGATTATACTAGGACAGCCTGTTGGCCGGTCATCTCTCCGTTGGTTTTGGTACGGTGCTGAAGACTAGATTATAATAGGACAGCCTGTTGGCCGGTCATCTCTCCGTTGGTTTTGGTACGGTGCTGAAGACACTAGATTATAATAGAACAGCCTGTTGGCCGGTCACCTCTCCGTTCGTTTTGGTACGGTGCTGAAGACTAGATTATAATAGGACAGCCTGTTGGCCGTTCATCTGTCTGTTCGTTTTGGTACGGTGTTGAAGACTAGATTATAATAGGACAGCCTGTTGGCCGGTCATCTCTCCGTTCGTTTTGGTACGGTGCTGAAGACACTAGATTATAATAGGACAGCCTGTTGGCCGGTCATCTGTCCGTTCGTTTTGGTACGGTGCTGAAGACACTAGATTATAATAGGACAGCCTGTTGGCCGGTCATCTCTCCGTTCGTTTTGGTACGGTGCTGAAGACTAGATTATAATAGGACAGCCTGTTGGCCGGTCATCTCTCCGTTCGTTTTGGTACGGTGCTGAAGACACTAGATTATAATAGGACAGCCTGTTGGCCGGTCATCTCTCCGTTCGTTTTGGTACGGTGCTGAAGACACTAGATTATAATAGGACAGCCTGTTGGCCGGTCATCTCTCCGTTCGTTTTGGTACGGTGCTGAAGACACTAGATTATAATAGGACAGCCTGTTGGCCGGTCATGTCTCCGTTCGTTTTGGTACGGTGCTGAAGACACTAGATTATAATAGGACAGCCTGTTGGCCGGTCATCTCTCCGTTCGTTTTGGTACGGTGCTGAAGACACTAGATTATAATAGGACAGCCTGTTGGCCGGTCATCTCTCCGTTCGTTTTGGTACGGTGCTGAAGACTAGATTATAATAGGACAGCCTGTTGGCCGGTCATCTCTCCGTTCGTTTTGGTACGGTGTTGAAGACTAGATTATAATAGGACAGCCTGTTGGCCGGTCATCTCTCCGTTCGTTTTGGTACGGTGCTGAAAACACTAGATTATAATAGGACAGCCTGTTGGCCGGTCATCTCTCCGTTCGTTTTGGTACGGTGCTGAAGACACTAGATTATAATAGGACAGCCTGTTGGCCGGTCACCTGTCCGTTCGTTTTGGTACGGTGCTGAAGACACTAGATTATAATAGGACAGCCTGTTGGCCGGTCATCTCTCCGTTCGTTTTGGTACGGTGCTGAAGACACTAGATTATAATAGGACAGCCTGTTGGCCGGTCATCTGTCCGTTCGTTTTGGTACGGTGCTGAAGACACTAGATTATAATAGGACAGCCTGTTGGCCGGTCATCTCTCCGTTCGTTTTGGTACGGTGCTGAAGACTAGATTATAATAGGACAGCCTGTTGGCCGGTCATCTCTCCGTTCGTTTTGGTACGGTGTTGAAGACTAGATTATAATAGGACAGCCTGTTGGCCGGTCATCTCTCCGTTCGTTTTGGTACGGTGCTGAAAACACTAGATAATAGGACAGCCTGTTGGCCGGTCATCTCTCCGTTCGTTTTGGTACGGTGCTGAAGACACTAGATTATAATAGGACAGCCTGTTGGCCGGTCATCTCTCCGTTCGTTTTGGTACGGTGCTGAAGACACTAGATTATAATAGGACAGCCTGTTGGCCGGTCATCTCTCCGTTCGTTTTGGTACGGTGCTGAAGACACTAGATTATAATAGGACAGCCTGTTGGCCGGTCATCTGTCCGTTCGTTTTGGTACGGTGCTGAAGACTCTAGATTATAATATTCCAAATAAAACTAACTAAATTAGTCAGTAAAGTGAATAGTAGAGGCCGATGTTTGAAAGCAGCTTGGCGTCAAAGAAAGAACCGGCACCACAGAGAAATCATTAAGATCATTACACGACTGTCTGGAAAACCACATCAGAAACAAAGGACGTCATTGATCACGTGATTATGTTAATTTGAAACTATCCGGCTATAATTTCAAACAAACAACCTGGAATTGTTTATCAAAAAAACATGTACAAATGGGAGGCAGGTAGCCTAGTGGTTAGAGTGTAGGGGCGGCAGGTAGCCTAGTGGTTAGAGTGGAGGGGCGGCAGGTAGCCTAGTGGTTAGAGTGGAGGGACGGCAGGTAACCTAGTGGTTAGAGTGTAGGGACGGCAGGTAGCCTAGTGGTTAGTGGGGGGGAGGCAGGTAGCCTATTGGTAAGAGTGGAGAGGCGGCAGGTAGCCTAGTGGTTAGAGGGGAAGGCAGGTATCCTAGTGGTTAGAGTGGAGGGGCGGCAGGTAGCCTAGTGGTTAGAGTGGAGGGACGGCAGGTAGCCTAGTGGTTAGAGTGTAGGGACGGCAGGTAGCCTAGTGGTTAGAGTGTAGGGACGGCAGGTAGCCTAGTGGTTAGAGTGGAGGGGCGGCAGGTAGCCTAGTGGTTAGAGTGTAGGGGTGGCAGGTAGCCTAGTGGTTAGAGTGGAGGGGTGGCAGGGTAGTCTAGTGGTTAGAGTGGAGGGGGGGCAGGTAGCCTAGGAGTTAGAGTGGAGGGGTGGCAGGTAGCCTAGTGGTTAGAGTGGAGGCAGGTAGCCCAGTGGTTAGAGTGTAGGGGAGACAGGTAGCCTAGTGGTTAGAGTGTAGGGGAGACAGGTAGCCTAGTGGTTAGAGTGTAGGGGAGGCAGGTAGCCTAGTGGTTAGAGTGGAGGGGCGGCAGGTAGCCTAGTGGTTAGTGTGGAGGGGCGGCAGGTAGCCTAGTGGTTAGAGTGGAGGGGCGGCAGGGTAGCCTAGTGGTTAGAGTGGAGGGGCGGCAGGTAGCCTAGTGGTTGGAGTGGAGGGGGGTTAGGGTGGCCTAGTGGTTAGAGTGGAGGGGGGGAGCAGGGTAGCCTAGTGGTTAGAGTGGAGGGGGGGCAAGGTAGCCTAGTGGTTAGAGTGGAGGGGGGGCAAGGTAGCCTAGTGGTTAGTTAGCATGCTCTGCGCCCTCAGAGCATGCGCAGACCAGCTGGCCGGTGTGTTTACGGACATATTCAATCAATCCCTATACCAGTCTGCTGTTCCCACATGCTTCAAGAGGGCCACCATTGTTCCTGTTCCCAAGAAAGCTAAGGTAACTGAGCTAAACGACTACCGCCCCGTAGCACTCACTTCCGTCATCATGAAGTGCTTTGAGAGACTAGTCAAGGACCATATCACCTCCACCCTACCCGACACCCTAGACCCACTCCAATTTGCTTACCGCCCAAATAGGTCCACAGACGATGCAATCTCAACCACACTGCCCTAACCCATCTGGACAAGAGGAATACCTATGTGAGAATGCTGTTCATCGACTACAGCACGGCATTCAACACCATAGTACCCTCCAAGCTCGTCATCAAGCTCGAGACCCTGGGTCTCGACCCCGCCCTGTGCAACTGGGTACTGGACTTCCTGACGGGCCGCCCCCAGGTGGTGAGGGTAGGCAACAACATCTCCACCCCGCTGATCCTCAATACTGGGGCCCCACAAGGGTGCGTTCTGAGCCCTCTCCTGTACTCCCTGTTCCCCCACGACTGCGTGGCCACGCACGCCTCCAACTCAATCATCAAGTTTGCGGACGACACAACAGTGGTAGGCATGATTACCAACAACGACGAGACGGCCTACAGGGAGGAGGTGAGGGCCCTCGGAGTGTGGTGTCAGGAAAATAACCTCACACTCAACGTCAACAAAACTAAGGAGATGATTGTGGACTTCAGGAAACAGCAGAGGGAACACCCCCCTATCCACATCGATGGAACAGTAGTGGAGAGGGTAGCAAGTTTTAAGTTCCTCGGCATACACAGACAAACTGAATTGGTCCACTCACACAGACAGCATCGTGAAGAAGGCGCAGCAGCGCCTCTTCAACCTCAGGAGGCTGAAGAAATTCGGTTTGTCACCAAAAGCACTCACAAACTTCTACGATGCACAATCGAGAGCATCCTGGCGGTCTATATCACCGCCTGGTACGGCAACTGCTCCGCCCACAACCGTAAGGCTCTCCAGAGGGTAGTGAGGTCTGCACAACGCATCACCGGGGGCAAACTACCTGCCCTCCAGGACACCTACACCACCCGATGTTACAGAAAGGCCATAAAGATCATCAAGGACATCAACCACCCGAGCCACTGCCTGTTCACCCCGCTATCATCCAGAAGGCGAGGTCAGTACAGGTGCATCAAAGCTGGGACCGAGAGACTAAAAAACAGCTTCTATCTCAAGGCCATCAGACTGTTAAACAGCCACCACCAACATTGAGTGGCTGCTGCCAACACACTGACACTGACTCAACTCCAGCCACTTTAATAATGGGAATTGATGGGAAATGTAAATATAATCACTAGCCACTTTAAACAATGCTACCTTATATAATGTTACTTACCCTACATTATTCATCTCATATGCATACGTGTATACTGTACTCTATATCATCGACTGCATCCTTATGTAATACATGTATCACTAGCCACTTTAACTATGCCACTTTGTTTACATACTCACCTCATGTATATACTGTACTCGATACCATCTACTGTATCCTGCCTATGCTGCTCTGTACCATCACTCATTCATATAGCCTTATGTACATATTCTTTATCCCCTTACACTGTGTATAAGACAGTAGTTTTGGAATTGTTAGTTAGATTACTTGTTGGTTATTACTGCACTGTCGGAACTAGAAGCACAAGCATTTCGCTACACTCGCATTAACATCTGCTAACCATGTGTAAGTGACAAATAAAATTTGATTTGATTTGGTTAGAGTGGAGGGGCGACAGGTAGCCTAGTGGTTAGAGTGGAGGGGCAGTAGGTAGCCTAGTGGTTAAAGAGTTGGACCAGTAACCGAAAGGTTGCAAGTTCAAATCCCCGAGCTGACAAGGTACAAACCTGTCGTTCTGCCCCTGAACAGGTAGTTCCCCGGTAGGCCGTCATAGTAAATAAGAATTTGTTTTTAACTGACTTGTTAAATTAAAGGTCAAATAAAAATGCAAAAAGACAGTGGCTCCATTGAATGATTTAAGACGTTAAACTGAACAGCCGATGCTCAACGAAACTCCTTATTCAAAAGTTAGAAATACAATGTAGCCAGTGTTTCAAAGAAAATACAGAGCCATCTTCCCAACTGCTCTGTTATAAACTCGGCCTATTTCTAAAATGTTTCTTAAAGTCTCATTTCAAACCTTAACCCAATCCTAAATCACACTTCTAACCTTAACCTTAAATTAAGACAAAAAAGCACTTTCATAGATTGTTTTGATATAGCCAGTTGACTCGCTCTCAGTTCTGAGTTCAGACACCTGTGAGAGCAGGATCTTCTATGCCAGACTGAGCCCCGTTTTAAATGGGTTCTCATTATTAACCCCTGGTAGGGGGTTAGAGGGAAAGGAACCATATCATTGTTTTCAGAGTGACTTCACAGAGCTCCATCTATAGTGCCAGACCTGGTTCCTCGCTGTTCTGAAACTGACTCAATGTGCAGTAAGATGTCTAACCACCACTAGAATATCTCTGTTCTGAGAATGACTCAATGTGCAGTAAGATGTCTAACCACCACTAGAATATCTCTGTTCTGAAACTGACTCAATGTGCAGTAAGATGTCTAACCACCACTAGAATATCTCTGTTTTTAAAATGCTGTATTTCACGTCGCATCGACTCAGAGAAAATTGAATGTTGAAGTAAACAAGTCTTTAAAGTAAAAAACCCTTGTGTTTTCTGAGACACGGTTGGGTAGGGAGGGTATTGTTTCCTTTCTTGCTGGTTTAATTTCATCAAAACATTGAAATATTGGACTCATTAGGGACTTCTGTTGATTTGACGTGTACATTCCACCTCAAAACACACAGAACAAAAGAGACATTCATATTTCCATCTCTACAGAGTACAGAGACATTCAGACGCAGGCAGGACTCTCATTTTCATTGGTCAGTATTCCTGAGAAAAGTACCCTTCTCAAAGGGAAAACAAAGATAATTCATGTAAATGACAGATCTTGTGTCTGGTTTCTTCTTTCGTTATATATAATTCATAATGTGGGAAGAGAGGCATTGATCAGCAGTTGTTGCTGTTCATGGCAGACGAGAGAAGTTGGAAAAACTTTGGAGACGTTGTTCTTTTTAGGAATGTGGTGGTAACCAACATCAACACTGTTCTGGAATCAGATAATGGACAGAGAATAGAAAGGGTCTCATTGATCTCACTTCCTGGCGGCTAACGTGATCACAGGAAGTGTGTGTGACAAGATGACACCATCAGACAGTTTGCCCTGTTTCTAACTCCAGGAAAAATGTAGCAGTATTTTTGTTGGGGTGGGGGGGGGGGGGGGGGGGGGGCAAGGGGGATTATTTTTGCATTATTCGCTCAGAGCGTTTCTAATATTGCTACCAACATTAAGGGGGAAAATAAAACTTAAAAAAAAAAACTGTCCATCCAGGGAGACGGCTCTGTCCATCCAGGGAGACGGCTCTGTCCATCCAGGGAGACGGCTCTGTCCA
The DNA here is from genome assembly GCF_013265735.2 of Oncorhynchus mykiss. Classification (NCBI taxonomy): domain Eukaryota; kingdom Metazoa; phylum Chordata; class Actinopteri; order Salmoniformes; family Salmonidae; genus Oncorhynchus; species Oncorhynchus mykiss. The sequence goes on along the minus strand of NC_048565.1, from coordinate 95,556,406 downwards.
TCCAGGGAGACGGCTCTGTCCATCCAGGGAGACGGCTCTCACCACATCAGTTTATAATGCTGTAGCATGTAGGAGCCATCACCACATCAGTTTATAACGCTGTAGGAGCCATCACCACATCAGTTTATAATGCTGTAGCATGTAGGAGCCATCACCACATCAGTTTATAACGCTGTAGCATGTAGGAGCCATCACCACATCAGTTTATAATGATGTAGGAGCCATCACCACATCAGTTTATAACGCTGTAGCAGCCATCACCACATCAGTTTATAATGCTGTAGGAGCCATCACCACATCAGTTTATAATGCTGTAGGAGCCATCACCACATCAGTTTATAACGCTGTAGGAGCCATCACCACATCAGTTTATAACGCTGTAGGAGCCATCACCACATCAGTTTATAACGCTGTAGCATGTAGGAGCCATCACCACATCAGTTTATAATGCTGTAGCATGTAGGAACCATCACCACATCAGTTTATAACGCTGTAGCATGTAGGAGCCATCACCACATCAGTTTATAATGCTGTAGGAGCCATCACCACATCACTTTATAATGCTGTAGCATGTAGGAGCCATCACCACATCAGTTTATAATGCTGTAGCATGTAGGAGCCATCACCACATCAGTATATAACGCTGTAGCATGTAGGAGCCATCACTCCATCAGTTTATAATGCTGTAGCATGTAGGAGCCATCACCACATCAGTTTATAATGCTGTAGCATGTAGGAGCCATCACCACATCAGTATATAACGCTGTAGGATGTAGGAGCCATCACCACATCAGTATATAACGCTGTAGGATGTAGGAGCCATCACCACATCAGTATATAACGCTGTAGCATGTAGGCGCCATCACTCCATCAGTTTATAATGCTGTAGCATGTAGGAGCCATCACCACATCAGTTTATAATGCTGTAGCATGTAGGAGCCATCACCACATCAGTTTATAATGCTGTAGCATGTAGGAGCCATCACTACATCAGTTTATAATGCTGTAGCATGTAGGAGCCATCACCACATCAGTATATAATGCTGTAGGAGCCATCACCACATCAGTTTATAATGCTGTAGCATGTAGGAGCCATCACCACCTCAGATTATAATGTTGTAGGAGCCATCACCACATTAGTATATCATGCTGTAGGAGCCATCACCACATCAGATTATAATGCTGTAGGAGCCATCACCACATCAGTTTATAATGCTGTTGGAGCCATCACCACATCAGTTTATAACGCTGTAGGAGCCATCACCACATCAGTTTATAACGCTGTAGGAGCCATCACCACATCAGTTTATAACGCTGTAGGAGCCATCACCACATCAGTTTATAACGCTGTAGGAGCCATCACCACATCAGATTATAATGCTGTAGCATGTAGGAGCCATCACCACATCAGTTTATAATGCTGTAGCATGTAGGAGCCATCACCACATCAGATTATAATGCTGTAGCATGTAAGAGCCATCACCACATCAGTTTATAATGCTGTAGGATGTAGGAAACATCACCACATCAGTTTATAACGCTGTAGGAGCCATCACCACATCAGTTTATAACGCTGTAGCATGTAGGAGCCATCACCACATCAGTTTATAACGCTGTAGCATGTAGGAGCCATCACCACATCACGAGACAACAGAGCACGAGGACAGAAAGGAAATGAGGTCACTGCTTCCAGAAAGCCAGGGGAACTTTTCCTTCAAAACACGTCCTCTTCTAAACAATGACAGCAAAACAAACAACCAACAACTCAAAGGTCAGTGAACAACAAGGAAACAAGACAACTCTCTCGTTGACGCAAGAAAACAGCATTATGAAAACTGAAGGAAATGCCTTTTTATTGTACAAAAATATCAGTCGATCGATTCACTCACTGTCCTCTCCCTCTAAATATTACAGTGTGCCTAGGGGGTCGTATTCCACCCAAGGTCAGTGTGTAGAACAAGGCGACAGTACATGGCCGAAACTGCCAATGGTCAGTAGAGGGTCTGACAGTCAGGTCTACAGTACAGACTGCTACTGGTCAGTATGGGGTCTGACAGTCAGGTCTACAGTACAGACTGCTACTGGTCAGTATAGGGTCTGACAGTCAGGCCTACAGACTGCTACTGGTAAGCAGGGGGTCTGACAGTCAGGTCTACAGACTGCTACTGGTCAGTAAGGGGTCAGGCCTACAGACTGCTACTGGTCAGTATGGGGTCTGACAGTCAGGTCTACAGACTGCTACTGGTCAGTAAGGGGTCAGGCCTACAGACTGCTACTGGTCAGTATGGGGTCTGACAGTCAGGTCTACAGACTGCTACTGGTCAGCAGGGGGTCTGACAGTCAGGTCTACAGTACAGACTGCTACTGGTCAGTAAGGGGTCTGACAGTCAGGTCTACAGACTGCTACTGGTCAGTAGGGGGTCTGACAGTCAGGTCTACAGACTGCTACTGGTCAGTAGGGGGTCTGACAGTCAGGTCTACAGACTGCTACTGGCCAGTAGGGGGTCTGACAGTCAGGTCTACAGACTGCTACTGGTCAGTAGGGGGTCTGACAGTCAGGTCTACAGACTGCTACTGGTCAGTAGGGGGTCTGACATCCAGGTCTACAGACTGCTACTGGTCAGTAGGGGGTCTGACAGTCAGGTCTACAGACTGCTACTGGTCAGCAGGGGGTCTGACAGTCAGGTCTACAGACTGCTACTGGTCAGTAGGGGGTCTGACAGTCAGGTCTACAGACTGCTACTGATCAGCAGGGGGTCTGACAGTCAGGTCTACAGTACAGACTGCTACTGTTGTAATGATATAGTTATATACAGTATAGTGTTGTAATGATATAGTTATACAGTATAGTGTTGTAATGATATAGTTATATACAGTATAGTGTTGTAATGATATAGTTATATACAGTATAGTGTTGTAATGATATAGTTATATACAGTATAGTGTTGTAATGATATAGTTATGGGGGTCAGTATAGTGTTGTAATGATATAGTTATATACAGTATAGTGTTGTAATGATATAGTTATATACAGTATAGTGTTGTAATGATATAGTTATGGGGGTCAGTATAGTGTTGTAATGATATAGTTATGGGGGTCAGTATAGTGTTGTAATGATATAGTTATATACAGTATAGTGTTGTAATGATATAGTTATATACAGTATAGTGTTGTAATGATACAGTTATATACAGTATAGTGTTGTAATGATATAGTTATATACAGTATAGTGTTGTAATGATATAGTTATGGGGGTCAGTATAGTGTTGTAATGATATAGTTATGGGGGTCAGTATAGTGTTGTAATGATATAGTTATGGGGGTCAGTATAGTGTTGTAATGATATAGTTATGGGGGTCAGTATAGTGTTGTAATGATATAGTTATGGGGGTCAGTATAGTGTTGTAATGATATAGTTATATACAGTATAGTGTTGTAATGATATAATTATATACAGTATAGTGCTGTAATGATATAGTTATATACAGTATAGTGTTATAATGATATAGTTATGGGGGTCAGTATAGTGTTGTAATGATATAGTTATGGGGGTCAGTATAGTGTTGTAATGATATAGTTATATGCAATATAGTGTTATAATGATATAGTTATGGGGGTCAGTATAGTGTTGTAATGATATAGTTATATACAGTATAGTGTTGTAATGATATAGTTATGGGGGTCAGTATAGTGTTGTAATGATATAGTTATATACAGTATAGTGTTGTAATGATATAGTTATATACAGTATAGTGTTGTAATGATATAGTTATGGGGGTCAGTATAGTGTTATAATGATATAGTTATATACAGTATAGTGTTGTAATGATATAGTTATATACAGTATAGTGTTGTAATGATATAGTTATGGGGGTCAGTATAGTGTTGTAATGATATAGTTATATACAGTATAGTGTTGTAATGATATAGTTATATACAGTATAGTGTTGTAATGATATAGTTATATACAGTATAGTGTTGTAATGATATAGTTATATACAGTATAGTGTTGTAATGATATAGTTATATACAGTATAGTGTTGTAATGATATAGTTATATACAGTATAGTGTTGTAATGATATAGTTATATACAGTATAGTGTTGTAATGATATAGTTATATACAGTATAGTGTTGTAATGATATAGTTATGGGGGTCAGTATAGTGTTGTAATGATATAGTTATATACAGTATAGTGTTGTAATGATATAGTTATATACAGTATAGTGTTGTAATGATATAGTTATGGGGGTCAGTATAGTGTTGTAATGATATAGTTATGGGGGTCAGTATAGTGTTGTAATGATATAGTTATATACAGTATAGTGTTGTAATGATATAGTTATATACAGTATAGTGTTGTAATGATATAGTTATATACAGTATAGTGTTGTAATGATATAGTTATATACAGTATAGTGTTGTAATGATATAGTTATGGGGGTCAGTATAGTGTTGTAATGATATAGTTATGGGGGTCAGTATAGTGTTGTAATGATATAGTTATGGGGGTCAGTATAGTGTTGTAATGATATAGTTATGGGGGTCAGTATAGTGTTGTAATGATATAGTTATGGGGGTCAGTATAGTGTTGTAATGATATAGTTATATACAGTATAGTGTTGTAATGATATAATTATATACAGTATAGTGCTGTAATGATATAGTTATATACAGTATAGTGTTATAATGATATAGTTATGGGGGTCAGTATAGTGTTGTAATGATATAGTTATGGGGGTCAGTATAGTGTTGTAATGATATAGTTATATGCAATATAGTGTTATAATGATATAGTTATGGGGGTCAGTATAGTGTTGTAATGATATAGTTATGGGGGTCAGTATAGTGTTGTAATGATATAGTTATATACAGTATAGTGTTGTAATGATATAGTTATATACAGTATAGTGTTGTAATGATATAGTTATATACAGTATAGTGTTGTAATGATATAGTTATATACAGTATAGTGTTGTAATGATATAGTTATATACAGTATAGTGTTGTAATGATATAGTTATATACAGTATAGTGTTGTAATGATATAGTTATATACAGTATAGTGTTGTAATGATATAGTTATATACAGTATAGTGTTGTAATGATATAGTTATGGGGGTCAGTATAGTGTTGTAATGATATAGTTATATACAGTATAGTGTTGTAATGATATAGTTATGGGGGTCAGTATAGTGTTGTAATGATATAGTTATGGGGGTCAGTATAGTGTTGTAATGATATAGTTATATACAGTATAGTGTTGTAATGATATAGTTATATACAGTATAGTGTTGTAATGATATAGTTATATACAGTATAGTGTTGTAATGATATAGTTATATACAGTATAGTGTTGTAATGATATGGTTAAATACATTATAGTGTTGTAATGATATAGTTATATACAGTATAGTGTTGTAATGATATAGTTATATACAGTATAGTGTTGTAATGATATAGTTATATACAGTATAGTGTTATAATGATATAGTTATGGTTATATACAGTATAGTGTTGTAATGATATAGTTATATACAGTATAGTGCTGTAATGATATAGTTATGGGGGTCAGTATAGTGTTGTAATGATATAGTTATGGGGGTCAGTATAGTGTTATAATGATATAGTTATATACAGTATAGTGTTGTAATGATATAGTTATATACAGTATAGTGTTGTAATGATATAGTTATATACAGTATAGTGTTGTAATGATATAGTTATGGGGGTCAGTATAGTGTTGTAATGATATAGTTATATACAGTATAGTGTTGTAATGATATAGTTATGGGGGTCAGTATAGTGTTGTAATGATATAGTTATGGGGGTCAGTATAGTGTTGTAATGATATAGTTATATACAGTATAGTGTTATAATGATATAGTTATGGGGGTCAGTATAGTGTTGTAATGATATAGTTATATACAGTATAGTGTTGTAATGATATAGTTATATACAGTATAGTGCTGTAATGATATAGTTATATACAGTATAGTGTTGTAATGATATAGTTATGGGGGTCAGTATAGTGTTGTAATGATATAGTTATGGGGGTCAGTATAGTGTTGTAATGATATAGTTATGGGGGTCAGTATAGTGTTGTAATGATATAGTTATGGGGTCAGTATAGTGTTGTAATGATATAGTTATTGGGGTCAGTATAGTGTTGTAATGATATAGTTATGGGGTCAGTATAGTGTTGTAATGATATAGTTATGGGGGTCAGTATAGTGTTGTAATGATATAGTTATGGGGGTCAGTATAGTGTTGTAATGATATAGTTATGGGGGTCAGTATAGTGTTGTAATGATATAGTTATGGGGGTCAGTATAGTGTTATAATGATATAGTTATGGGGGTCAGTATAGTGTTGTAATGATATAGTTATATACAGTATAGTGTTATAATGATATAGTTATATACAGTATAGTGTTATAATGATATAGTTATATACAGTATAGTGTTGTAATGATATAGTTATATACAGTATAGTGTTATAATGATATAGTTATATACAGTATAGTGTTGTAATGATATAGTTATGGGGGTCAGTATAGTGTTGTAATGATATAGTTATATACAGTATAGTGTTGTAATGATATAGTTATATACAGTATAGTGTTGTAATGATATAGTTATATACAGTATAGTGTTGTAATGATATAGTTATGGGGGTCAGTATAGTGTTGTAATGATATAGTTATATACAGTATAGTGTTGTAATGATATAGTTATATACAGTATAGTGTTGTAATGATATAGTTATATACAGTATAGTGTTGTAATGATATAGTTATATACAGTATAGTGTTGTAATGATATAGTTATACAGTATAGTGTTGTAATGATATAGTTATGGGGGTCAGTATAGTGTTGTAATGATATAGTTATATACAGTATAGTGTTGTAATGATATAGTTATGGGGGTCAGTATAGTGTTGTAATGATATAGTTATATACAGTATAGTGTTATAATGATATAGTTATATACAGTATAGTGTTGTAATGATATAGTTATATACTATAGTGTTGTAATGATATAGTTATATACTATAGTGTTGTAATGATATAGTTATATACAGTATAGTGTTGTAATGATATAGTTATATACAGTATAGTGTTGTAATGATATAGTTATATACAGTATAGTGTTGTAATGATATAGTTATATACAGTATAGTGTTGTAATGATATAGTTATATACTATAGTGTTGTAATGATATAGTTATATACAGTATAGTGTTGTAATGATATAGTTATATACAGTATAGTGTTGTAATGATATAGTTATATACAGTATAGTGTTGTAATGATATAGTTATATACAGTATAGTGTTGTAATGATATATAGTTATGGGGGTCAGTATAGTGTTGTAATGATATAGTTATATACAGTATAGTGTTGTAATGATATAGTTATATACAGTATAGTGTTGTAATGATATAGTTATATACAGTATAGTGTTGTAATGATATAGTTATATACAGTATAGTGTTGTAATGATATAGTTATGGGGGTCAGTATAGTGTTGTAATGATATAGTTATATACAGTATAGTGTTGTAATGATATAGTTATGGGGGTCAGTATAGTGTTGTAATGATATAGTTATATACAGTATAGTGTTGTAATGATATAGTTATGGGGGTCAGTATAGTGTTGTAATGATATAGTTATATACAGTATAGTGCTGTAATGATATAGTTATATACAGTATAGTGTTGTAATGATATAGTTATATACAGTATAGTGTTGTAATGATATAGTTATATACAGTATAGTGTTGTAATGATATAGTTATATACAGTATAGTGTTGTAATGATATAGTTATGGGGGTCAGTATAGTGTTGTAATGATATAGTTATATACAGTATAGTGTTGTAATGATATAGTTATGGGGGTCAGTATAGTGTTGTAATGATATAGTTATATACAGTATAGTGTTGTAATGATATAGTTATGGGGGTCAGTATAGTGTTGTAATGATATAGTTATATACAGTATAGTGTTGTAATGATATAGTTATATACAGTATAGTGTTGTAATGATATAGTTATGGGGGTCAGTATAGTGTTGTAATGATATAGTTATATACAGTATAGTGTTGTAATGATATAGTTATGGGGGTCAGTATAGTGTTGTAATGATATAGTTATATACAGTATAGTGTTGTAATGATATAGTTATATACAGTATAGTGTTGTAATGATATAGTTATATACAGTATAGTGTTGTAATGATAGTTATATACAGTATAGTGTTGTAATGATATAGTTGTATACAGTATAGTGTTGTAATGATATAGTTATGGGGGTCAGTATAGTGTTGTAATGATATAGTTATGGGGGTCAGTATAGTGTTGTAATGATATAGTTATATACAGTATAGTGTTGTAATGATATAGTTATATACAGTATAGTGTTGTAATGATATAGTTATATACAGTATAGTGTTGTAATGATATAGTTATATACAGTATAGTGTTATAATGATATAGTTATATACAGTATAGTGTTATAATGATATAGTTATGGGGGTCAGTATAGTGTTGTAATGATATAGTTATGGGGGTCAGTATAGTGTTGTAATGATATAGCTATGGGGGTCAGTATAGTGTTGTAATGATATAGTTATATACAGTATAGTGTTGTAATGATATAGTTATGGGGGTCAGTATAGTGTTGTAATGATATAGTTATATACAGTATAGTGTTGTAATGATAGTTATTTACAGTATAGTGTTGTAATGATATAGTTATGGGTTATATACAGTATAGTGTTGTAATGATAGTTATATACAGTATAGTGTTGTAATGATATAGTTATGGGTTATATACAGTATAGTGTTGTAATGATAGTTATTTACAGTATAGTGTTGTAATGATATAGTTATGGGTTATATACAGTATAGTGTTGTAATGATAGTTATATACAGTATAGTGTTGTAATGATATAGTTATGGGGGTCAGTATAGTGTTGTAATGATATAGTTATGGGGGTCAGTATAGTGTTGTAATGATATAGTTATATACAGTATAGTGTTGTAATGATATAGTTATATACAGTATAGTGTTGTAATGATATAGTTATATACAGTATAGTGTTGTAATGATATAGTTATATACAGTATAGTGTTGTAATGATATAGTTATATACAGTATAGTGTTGTAATGATATAGTTATATACAGTATAGTGTTGTAATGATATAGTTATATACAGTATAGTGTTGTAATGATATAGTTATATACAGTATAGTGTTGTAATGATATAGTTATATACAGTATAGTGTTGTAATGATATAGTTATATACAGTATAGTGTTGTAATGATATAGTTATATACAGTATAGTGTTGTAATGATATAGTTATGGGGGTCAGTATAGTGTTGTAATGATATAGTTATGGGGGTCAGTATAGTGTTGTAATGATATAGTTATGGGGGTCAGTATAGTGTTGTAATGATATAGTTATATACAGTATAGTGTTGTAATGATATAGTTATATACAGTATAGTGTTGTAATGATATAGTTATTTACAGTATAGTGTTGTAATGATTTAGTTATTTACAGTATAGTGTTGTAATGATATAGTTGTATACAGTATAGTGTTGTAATGATATAGTTATATACAGTATAGTGTTGTAATGATATAGTTATATACAGTATAGTGTTGTAATGATATAGTTATATACAGTATAGTGTTGTAATGATATAGTTATATACAGTATAGTGTTGTAATGATATAGTTATATACAGTATAGTGTTGTAATGATATAGTTATATACAGTATAGTGTTGTAATGATATAGTTATATACAGTATAGTGTTGTAATGATATAGTTATATACAGTATAGTGTTGTAATGATATAGTTATGGGGGTCAGTATAGTGTTGTAATGATATAGTTATGGGGGTCAGTATAGTGTTGTAATGATATAGTTATGGGGGTCAGTATAGTGCTGTAATGATATAGTTATGGGGGTCAGTATAGTGTTGTAATTATATAGTTGTATACAGTATAGTGTTGTAATGATATAGTTATATACAGTATAGTGTTGTAATGATATAGTTATATACAGTATAGTGTTATAATGATATAGTTATAGTTATTTACAGTATAGTGTTGTAATGATATAGTTATATACAGTATAGTGTTGTAATGATATAGTTATGGGGGTCAGTATAGTGTTGTAATGATATAGTTATATACAGTATAGTGTTGTAATGATATAGTTATATACAGTATAGTGTTGTAATGATATAGTTATATACAGTATAGTGTTGTAATGATATAGTTATATACAGTATAGTGTTGTAATGATATAGTTATATACAGTATAGTGTTGTAATGATATAGTTATATACAGTATAGTGTTGTAATGATATAGTTGTATACAGTATAGTGTTGTAATGATATAGTTATGGGGGTCAGTATAGTGTTGTAATGATATAGTTATATACAGTATAGTGTTGTAATGATATAGTTATATACAGTATAGTGTTGTAATGATATAGTTGTATACAGTATAGTGTTGTAATGATATAGTTATGGGGGTCAGTATAGTGTTGTAATGATATAGTTATATACAGTATAGTGTTGTAATGATATAGTTATGGGGGTCAGTATAGTGTTGTAATGATATAGTTATGGGGGTCAGTATAGTGTTGTAATGATATAGTTATATACAGTATAGTGTTGTAATGATATAGTTATATACAGTATAGTGTTGTAATGATATAGTTATGGGGGTCAGTATAGTGTTGTAATGATATAGTTATGGGGGTCAGTATAGTGTTGTAATGATATAGTTATGGGGGTCAGTATAGTGTTGTAATGATATAGTTATGGGGGTCAGTATAGTGTTGTAATGATATAGTTATGGGGGTCAGTATAGTGTTGTAATGATATAGTTATATACAGTATAGTGTTGTAATGATATAGTTATGGGGGTCAGTATAGTGTTGTAATGATATAGTTATGGGGGTCAGTATAGTGTTGTAATGATATAGTTATATACAGTATAGTGTTGTAATGATATAGTTATGGGGGTCAGTATAGTGTTGTAATGATATAGTTATATACAGTATAGTGTTGTAATGATATAGTTATGGGGGTCAGTATAGTGTTGTAATGATATAGTTATGGGGGTCAGTATAGTGTTGTAATGATATAGTTATATACAGTATAGTGTTGTAATGATATAGTTATGGGGGTCAGTATAGTGTTGTAATGATAAAGTTATGGTTATATACAGTATAGTGTTGTAATGATATAGTTCTATACAGTATAGTGTTGTAATGATATAGTTCTATACAGTATAGTGTTGTAATGATATACTTATATACAGTATAGTGTTGTAATGATATAGTTATATACAGTATAGTGTTGTAATTATATAATTATGGTTATATACGGTATAATGTTGTAATGATATAGTTATATACAGTATAGTGTTGTAATGATATATTTATATACAGTATAGTGTTGTAATGATATAGTTATGGGGGTCAGTATAGTGTTGTAATGATATAGTTATGGGGGTCAGTATAGTGTTGTAATGATATAGTTATGGGGGTCAGTATAGTGTTGTAATGATATAGTTATGGGGGTCAGTATAGTGTTGTAATGATATAGTTATGGGGGTCAGTATAGTGTTATAATGATATAGTTATACACAGTATAGTGTTGTAATGATATAGTTATATACAGTATAGTGTTGTAATGATATAGTTATATACAGTATAGTGTTGTAATGATATAGTTATGGGGGTCAGTATAGTGTTGTAATGATATAGTTATGGGGGTCAGTATAGTGTTGTAATGATATAGTTATATACAGTATAGTGTTGTAATGATATAGTTATGGGGGTCAGTATAGTGTTGTAATGATATAGTTATGGGGGTCAGTATAGTGTTGTAATGATATAGTTATGGGGGTCAGTATAGTGTTGTAATGATATAGTTATATACAGTATAGTGCTGTAATGATATAGTTATGGGGGTCAGTATAGTGTTGTAATGATATAGTTATGGGGGTCAGTATAGTGTTGTAATGATATAGTTATATACAGTATAGTGTTGTAATGATATAGTTATATACAGTATAGTGTTGTAATGATATAGTTATGGGGGTCAGTATAGTGTTGTAATGATATAGTTATATACAGTATAGTGTTGTAATGATATAGTTATATACAGTATAGTGGTGTAATGATATAGTTATGGGGGTCAGTATAGTGGTGTAATGATATAGTTATGGGGGTCAGTATAGTGGTGTAATGATATAGTTATGGGGGTCAGTATAGTGTTGTAATGATATAGTTATGGGGGTCAGTATAGTGTTATAATGATATAGCTATGGGGGTCAGTATAGTGTTATAATGATATAGTTATATACAGTATAGTGTTGTAATGATATAGTTATATACAGTATAGTGTTGTAATGATATAGTTATGGGGGTCAGTATAGTGTTGTAATGATATAGCTATGGGGGTCAGTATAGTGTTATAATGATATAGTTATATACAGTATAGTGTTGTAATGATATAGTTATATACAGTATAGTGTTGTAATGATATAGTTATATACAGTATAGTGTTGTAATGATATAGTTATATAGAGTATAGTGTTGTAATGATATAGTTATGGGGGTCAGTATAGTGTTGTAATGATATAGTTATATACAGTATAGTGTTGTAATGATATAGTTATATACAGTATAGTGTTGTAATGATATAGTTATATACAGTATAGTGTTGTAATGATATAGTTATGGGGGTCAGTATAGTGTTGTAATGATATAGTTATATACAGTATAGTGTTGTAATGATATAGTTATATACAGTATAGTGTTGTAATGATATATTTATATACAGTATAGTGTTGTAATGATATAGTTATGGGGGTCAGTATAGTGTTGTAATGATATAGTTATGGGGGTCAGTATAGTGTTGTAATGATATAGTTATATACAGTATAGTGTTGTAATGATATAGTTATATAGAGTATAGTGTTGTAATGATATAGTTATGGGGGTCAGTATAGTGTTGTAATGATATAGTTATATAGAGTATAGTGTTGTAATGATATAGTTATGGGGGTCAGTATAGTGTTGTAATGATATAGTTATATACAGTATAGTGTTGTAATGATATAGTTATATACAGTATAGTGTTGTAATGATATAGTTATATACAGTATAGTGTTGTAATGATATAGTTGTATACAGTATAGTGTTGTAATGATATAGTTATATACAGTATAGTGTTATAATGATATAGTTATATACAGTATAGTGTTGTAATGATATAGTTATATACAGTATAGTGTTGTAATGATATAGTTATATACAGTATAGTGTTGTAATGATATAGTTATACACAGTATAGTGTTGTAATGATATAGTTATGGTTATATACAGTATAGTGTTGTAATGATATAGTTATGGGGGTCAGTATAGTGCTGTAATGATATAGTTATGGGGGTCAGTATAGTGTTATAATGATATAGTTATACAGTATAGTGTTGTAATGATATAGTTATATACAGTATAGTGTTGTAATGATATAGTTATATACAGTATAGTGTTGTAATGATATAGTTATATACAGTATAGTGTTGTAATGATATAGTTATGGGGTCAGTATAGTGTTGTAATGATATAGTTATGGGGGTCAGTATAGTGTTGTAATGATATAGTTATGGGGGTCAGTATAGTGTTGTAATGATATAGTTATATACAGTATAGTGTTATAATGATATAGTTATGGGGTCAGTATAGTGTTGTAATGATATAGTTATATACAGTATAGTGTTGTAATGATATAGTTATATACAGTATAGTGTTGTAATGATATAGTTATGGGGGTCAGTATAGTGTTGTAATGATATAGTTATATACAGTATAGTGTTGTAATGATATAGTTATTTACAGTATAGTGTTGTAATGATATAGTTATATACAGTATAGTGTTGTAATGATATAGTTATATACAGTATAGTGTTGTAATGATATAGTTATATACAGTATAGTGTTGTAATGATATAGTTATATACAGTATAGTGTTGTAATGATATAGTTATGGGGGTCAGTATAGTGTTGTAATGATATAGTTATATACAGTATAGTGTTGTAATGATATAGTTATGGGGGTCAGTATAGTGTTGTAATGATATAGTTATGGGGGTCAGTATAGTGTTGTAATGATATAGTTATATACAGTATAGTGTTGTAATGATATAGTTATGTACAGTATAGTGTTGTAATGATATAGTTATATACAGTATAGTGTTGTAATGATATAGTTATGGGGGTCAGTATAGTGTTATAATGATATAGTTATATACAGTATAGTGTTGTAATGATATAGTTATATACAGTATAGTGTTGTAATGATATAGTTATATACAGTATAGTGTTGTAATGATATAGTTATAGTTATATACAGTATAGTGTTGTAATGATATAGTTATATACAGTATAGTGTTGTAATGATATAGTTATATACAGTATAGTGTTATAATGATATAGTTATATACAGTATAGTGTTGTAATGATATAGTTATATACAGTATAGTGTTGTAATGATATAGTTATATACAGTATAGTGTTGTAATGATATAGTTATATACAGTATAGTGTTGTAATGATATAGTTATATACAGTATAGTGTTGTAATGATATAGTTATATACAGTATAGTGTTGTAATGATATAGTTATATACAGTATAGTGTTGTAATGATATAGTTGTATACAGTATAGTGTTGTAATGATATAGTTATATACAGTATAGTGTTGTAATGATATAGTTATATACAGTATAGTGTTGTAATGATATAGTTGTATACAGTATAGTGTTGTAATGATATAGTTATATACAGTATAGTGTTGTAATGATATAGTTATATACAGTATAGTGTTGTAATGATATAGTTATGGGGGTCAGTATAGTGTTGTAATGATATAGTTATATACAGTATAGTGTTGTAATGATATAGTTATATACAGTATAGTGTTGTAATGATATAGTTATATACAGTATAGTGTTGTAATGATATAGTTGTATACAGTATAGTGTTGTAATGATATAGTTATGGGGGTCAGTATAGTGTTGTAATGATATAGTTATATACAGTATAGTGTTGTAATGATATAGTTATATACAGTATAGTGTTGTAATGATATAGTTATATACAGTATAGTGTTGTAATGATATAGTTATGGGGGTCAGTATAGTGTTGTAATGATATAGTTATGGGGGTCAGTATAGTGTTGTAATGATATAGTTATATACAGTATAGTGTTGTAATGATATAGTTATATACAGTATAGTGTTGTAATGATATAGTTATG
>NC_048565.1:95473548-95536048 GCF_013265735.2 Oncorhynchus mykiss | reverse complement strand
ACACAGGACAAGTCTACTCGGAGAGGGAGAGGGGAACCCACGGTGACCTCACACAGGCCAGGTCTAATAGGAGAGAGAGAGGGGAACCCACAGTGACCTCACACAGGCCAGGTCTACTAGGAGAGAGAGAGGGGAACCCACGGTGACCTCACGCAGGCCAGGTCTACTAGGAGAGAGGGGAACCCACATTGACCTCACACAGGCCAGGTCTACTAGGAGAGCGAGAGGGGAACCCACGGTGACCTCACGCAGGCCAGGTCTACTAGGAGAGAGAGAGAGGGAGAGGGGAACCCACGGTGACCTCACACAGGACAGGTCTACTAGGAGAGAGAGAGAGGGAGAGGGGAACCCACGGTGACCTCACACAGGCCAGGACTACTAGGAGAGAGAGAGGGGAACCCACGGTGACCTCACACAGGCCAGGTCTACTAGGAGAGAGGGGAACCCACGGTGACCTCACACAGGCCAGGTCTACTAGGCGAGAGAGAGAGGGGGGGGAACCCACGGTGACCTCACTACAAGACTGCAGCAGTGTGTCTTAAAGCCAATTTATGCTTGATCCGAAAATGTGCAGAGCCCAGAGACTGGAACAGTGTGTGTTTACTGTGCAGAGCCCAGAGACTGGAACAGTGTGTGTTTACTGTGCAGAGCCCAGAGACTGGAACAGTGTGTGTTTACTGTGCAGAGCCCAGAGACTGGAACAGTGTGTGTTTACTGTGCAGAGCCCAGAGACTGGAACAGTGTGTGTTTACTGTGCAGAGCCCAGAGACTGGAACAGTGTGTGTTTACTGTGCAGAGCCCAGAGACTGGAACAGTGTGTGTTTACTGTGCAGAGCCCAGAGACTGGAACAGTGTGTGTTTACTGTGCAGAGCCCAGAGACTGGAACAGTGTGTGTTTACTGTGCAGAGCCCAGAGACTGGAACAGTGTGTGTTTACTGTGTAGAGCCCAGAGACTGGAACAGTGTGTGTTTACTGTGCAGAGCCCAGAGACTGGAACAGTGTGTGTTTCCTGTGTAGAGCCCAGAGACTGGAACAGTGTGTGTTCACTGTGTTTGCCCCGAAGACCAAGAACGTTTAAAACATTGTTTTTAGTTTGTGTCGTCTGATTTCGATCAGAAACTCAAGACAATGGACAGTGTTCCACTGTGATTCAGCACCACGTCGGTCTGCCTGGCACCCTGCGTCAGCGGCTGGAAACATTCTCCATCTAACAGTAGTCTATTACGTACAGACATAAACGTTCCCCTTCAGAGAGTCAACAGATGACCCGTGAATACGTCACCTTCTCTCGCTCTACCCCCCCCCCCCCCCCTTCGGGGTGGTCGTTGTGTCGGCGTTTCACCAGGACCCAAACAACCAAGATCCAAATAAACAGACTCCGTAACAACGGCAGTTCTGCTCTACAAGGTTATGGAGGAAATGGAAATGAGCTTCACCTGGATGGGACGACGTGGGAGGAAATGGAAATGAGCCTCACCTGGATGGGAGGACGTGGGAGGAAATGGAAATGAGCTTCACCTGGATGGGACGACGTGGGAGGAAATGGAAATGAGCTTCACCTGGATGGGAGGACGTGGGAGGAAATGGAAATGAGCCTCACCTGGATGGGAGGACGTGGGAGGAAATGGAAATGAGCTTCACCTGGATGGGACGACGTGGGAGGAAATGGAAATGAGCTTCACCTGGATGGGAGGACGTGGGAGGAAATGGAAATGAGCTTCACCTGGATGGGAGGACGTGGGAGGAAATGGAAATGAGCTTCACCTGGATGGGACGACGTGGGAGGAAATGGAAATGAGCTTCACCTGGATGGGACGACGTGGGAGGAAATGGAAATGAGCTTCACCTGGATGGGAGGACGTGGGAGGAAATGGGAAAGAACCTCACCTGGATGGGACGACGTGGGAGGAAATGGGAAAGAACCTCACCTGGATGGGACGACGTGGGAGGAAATGGGAAAGAACCTCACCTGGATGGGACGACGTGGGAGGAAATGGGAAAGAACCTCACCTGGATGGGACGACGTGGGAGGAAATGGGAAAGAACCTCACCTGGATGGGAGGACGTGGGAGGAAATGGGAAAGAACCTCACCTGGATGGGACGACGTGGGAGGAAATACGAAAGAACCTCACCTGGATGGGAGGACGTGGGAGGAAATGGGAAAGAACCTCACCTGGATGGGAGGACGTGGGAAAGAACCTCACCTGGATGGGACGACGTGGGAGGAAATGGGAAAGAACCTCACCTGGATGGGAGGACGTGGGAGGAAATGGGAAAGAACCTCACCTGGATGGGAGGACGTGGGTAATGTTAGAGCTCTGGGACCGGATCGATCAAACGTCTGAGTAAGAGAGCTGATCTAGGATCAGTGCCTTTTAGATCGCAGTGTGTACTTGGTCAGGGGAGAACCTGATCCTAGAACAGCCCTTACGCTGATGCTTAAAAGAAGAAAAAGACAATGGCACCTTGTCTTACGTCCGTGACCATTATAGTCGGTCAAATGTGAATTGGGGGACACACAGTAAACAGAAGTGACTGTCTCTTTAAATTCCACACAGCCAGTTAGGAGCTAGAGAGGTGCTGACATCAGTCATGACATCAGACTGGGGTTAGACCAATGGAAAGAGGAAACAAAGGGGCTTCATCTCAGATCATTGATGAGGTAAAACCATATTGTTACCACAGTGTATGAAACTATACATACTTTGATAAGGGGGGGGGGGTGATTTGGTGAATGAAACCCCTGAAACTTTTACCATGATATGTCCCTAAAATAAATGACAGCATATTTAGTCAACTCATTTAAAGTAAATATTATCAGGCTTTTCAATAAAACCAAATCGTAGTGGCATTACAAATAAAACAGTCTGTGTGTACTGCTGTGTTTTCTTTGAGCCAACTGGCCTATGACATCAGCGCAGGCATTTCACACATATCACATTAACATGTAGCCCTCATTTAATCCTCAGCCTTTTCTCTCCTCTTAACGTAAAATCAGGCTCCTTAAAACACATCTTCAAATCTGACTAAAACTGCAAAACAATTTGATAAATCCCAACAGAAACACTTCCTGTAGCGCCGACCGGAATTAAAAACGAAAGAAAACATGTTCATTAAAATGAGATGGTTTCCTCGGTAACCTCCGGCAGCTAGCAGGGGATAAAGGACAGCATTTACTCCAATCAGCATCTAAGGAAACGTTTTAAACACGGAGGTCAAATCGCTGAAAGAACATTAAAATTCCCAAAACACTTTATTTGGTAACTCAAATAGCCTCCAGATTTAGGTCTAACCACAAGACAACTTTAGGAGAAAAGTGACAGGGCTTCACCTTTAAAATAAGACTAGTATTTTAAATGGCAATATTTAATAACTGGGACTGGAACCTCAGACTATACAGGCCGGGACCGACCCTCAGAGCTACACTATACAGGCCTGGACTGAACCCTCAGACTATACAGGCCTGGACTGAACCCTCAGACTATACAGGCCTGGACTGAACCCTCAGAGCTACACTATACAGGCCGGGACTGAACCCTCAGACTATACAGGCCTGGACTGAACCCTCAGACTATACAGGCCTGGACTGAACCCTCAGACTATACAGGGCGGGACCGACCCTCAGAGCCACACTATACAGGGCAGGACCGACCCTCAGACCCACACTATACAGGCCTGGACTGCTCAGATCAGCTACAGACTGGTGTGTGAGGTGTGTGTGGTGTGTGTGTGTGGTGTGTGTCCATGTGGGCTTCCCTGTAGCGTTGGTTCTTTATTGATGACAGATCCTCGTTCTCCTACTCCAGTCAAAACACAGTGTGATTGAAAGGCCTGTCAAAACAACAAGCTCTGCGGAGCTCAGATGAAATCACATCATCTGAACATGGTTTAGATGGTTAGACTTGGCTACACGGTCTGCCTCCACAATGGCATTATGTTCCTTACATTGGGCCCTGATCAAAAGGACTGATCAGACCAAGCCGCAGAGCCAGGACTGATCCTCAGACCGAGCCGCAGAGCCAGGACTGATCCTCAGACCGAGCCGCAGAGCCAGGACTGATCCTCAGACCGAGCCGCAGAGCCAGGACTGATCCTCAGACCGAGCCGCAGAGCCAGGACTGATCCTCAGACCGAGCCGCAGAGCCAGGACTGATCCTCAGACCGAGCCGCAGAGCCAGGACTGATCCTCAGACCGAGCCGCAGAGCCAGGACTGATCCTCAGACCGAGCCGCAGAGCCAGGACTGATCCTCAGACCGAGCCGCAGAGCCAGGACTGATCCTCAGACCGAGATTTCCTCTTCAGGAGGACAGTCAGAAATTCTGCACAAATGTTTAGTAGTGGAGAACTGAGCCTAAAGCGACAGGGACCTTTAATCACATCCATTCCCAGGTCAGTAGAAACCCCCCCAGACAGTTCCCAGGTCAGTAGAAACCCCCCCAGACAGTTCCCAGTTCAGTAGAAACCCCCCCAGACAGTTCCCAGTTCAGTAGAAACCCCAGAACCCAGACAGTTCCCAGGTCAGTAGAAACCCCAGAACCCAGACAGTTCCCAGGTCAGTAGAAACCACCCCAGACAGTTCCCAGGTCAGTAGAAACCCCAGAACCCAGAATATTCCCAGTTCAGTAGAAACCCCCAGAACCCAGAATATTCCCAGTTCAGTAGAAACCCCCAGAACCCAGAGAGTTCAACTGAAGGAGAACAGAACAGCTGGAAGGAAGGATGAAATGGAGGAGAACTACATAAACATGAGGGTGATAGGACAATTAGACAGGAGGCACTGGGACAGTACAGGAGGACAGGGAACACTGGGACAGGACAGGAGGACAGGGGGCACTGGGACAGGACAGGAGGACAGGGAACACTGGGACAGGACAGGAGGACAGGGGGCACTGGGACAGGACAAGAGGACAGGGGGCACTGGGACAGGACAAGGGGCACTGGGACAGGAGGACAGGGGGCACTGGGACAGGACAGGAGGACAGGGGTCACTGGGACAGGACAGGAGGACAGGGGGAACTGGGACAGGACAGGAGGATAGGACAGGGGGCACTGAGACCTGACAGGGGTAAATAGGACAGGGGAGGATATCTGATCTCACCTGTTTGGCTTTAGACTTGGTGATGGTATCTGACAGGGGTAAATAGGACAGGGGAGGGTATCTGATCTCACCTGTTTGGCTTTAGACTTGGTGATGGTATCTGACAGGGGTAAATAGGACAGGGGAGGGTATCTGATCTCACCTGTTTGGCTTTAGACTTGGTGATGGTATCTGACAGGGGTAAATAGGACAGGGGAGGATATCTGATCTCACCTGTTTGGCTTTAGACTTGGTGATGGTATCTGACAGGGGTAAATAGGACAGGGGAGGGTATCTGATCTCACCTGTTTGGCTTTAGACTTGGTGATGGTATCTGACAGGGGTAAATAGGACAGGGGAGGTTATCTGATCTCACCTGTTTGGCTTTAGACTTGGTGATGGTATCTGACAGGGGTAAATAGGACAGGGGCGGGTATCTGATCTCACCTGTTTGGCTTTAGACTAGGTGATGGTATCTGACAGGGGTAAATAGGACAGGGGAGGGTATCTGATATCACCTGTTTGGCTTTAGACTTGGTGATGGTATCTGACAGGGGAGGGTATCTGATCTCACCTGTTTGGCTTTAGACTTGGTGATGGTATCTGACAGGGGTAAATAGGACAGGGGAGGGTATCTGATCTCACCTGTTTGGCTTTAGACTTGGTGATGGTATCTGACAGGGGTTTCTTCTTCTCCTTCACAGCAGTCTTGGAGAACAGCTCTACGAACTCCTCAAAGTTCACATCAGGCTCCTGTATCTTGTCCCAGACCAGCGACGTGCTCACCTCTCTAGGATGAGGGAAGAGTTAGTGAGGTTGTGACTGTTGGATCTTTACTAAAAGATCCCAGAAATGTTCCAGATGCACAAAAAACCTTATTTCACTCAAATGATTTGCACATATTAGTTGACATCCCTGTTAAGTCAGAATTTCTCCTATATCAAGGTAATCCATCCACCTGACAGGTGTGGCATATCAAGAAGCTGATTAAAACAGCATGATCATTACACAGGTGCACCTCGTGCTGGGGACAATGCAAAGGCCACTCTAAAATATGTGCAGTTTTGTCACAACACAACAAAATGTCTCGCTTTGAAGATTTGTGCAATTGGTATGCTGACTGCAGGAATGTCCACCAGAGTCGTTGCCAGAGAATTTGTTCTCAACCAACTTGGGAGGCCTATGCCTTCCCAGGCCCCCCGCCTGTGCCCCCGGCTGCGCACCCAGCCAATCAGGTGAAATCCATATATTACGGCCTAATGTTTTTATTTAAATTGACTGATTTCCTTACATGAAACTGTAACTCAGTAAAATCTTTGAAATATTTACGCTTACATTGTTGTTCAGTAAACATATGAGCCCCAGTACTACACCTTGAGTGAGAAATATCGATGTCAATACTAAGTATCCATTCTACCATCAACCAATGTCAGTACTAAGTATTCTATCCACCATCAATTGATGTCAGTACTAAGTATCCATTCTACCATCAACCAATGTCAGTATTAAGTATTCTATCCACCATCAATTGATGTCAGTACTAAGTATCCATTCTACCATCAACCGATGTCAGTACTAAGTATCCATTCTACCATCAATCGGTACCTGCAAAGCTCTTCTCCTGACAATCAGAGAGGAAACAGGCCTCCAAAGCTCTTCTCCAGCCAATCAGAGAGGATGCAGACCTCCAAAGCTCTTCTCCAGCCAATCAGAGAGGATGCAGTCTGCTGTATGCTGCCTGCGCAACAACCGTTTTTCATTCAAACATCGGCTTCACTTCCAACACATCTTTCTTTAATTTCACTGTGTTAATGGTGTTTCTCAATATGCATTCTACCGTGCTCCACACACACTGATGCTCCGAGTTCTCTTGAGTACGTTCATATGAGGACGAGAGTGTGGAGAACACATAAAACCTTCAATTGGACCTTCAATCTCACGCTGAGCAGCACTCCCCCTACTGTATTACCTCAGCACTCCCCCTACTGTATTACCTCAGCACTCCCCCTACTGTATTACCTCAGCACTCCCCCTACTGTATTACCTCAGCACTCCCCCTACTGTATTACCTCAGCACTCCCCCTACTGTATTACCTCAGCACTCCCCCTACTGTATTACCTCAGCACTCCCCCTACTGTATTACCTCAGCACTCCCCCTACTGTATTACCTCAGCACTCCCCCTACTGTATTACCTCACGCTGAGCAGCACTCCCTCTACTGTATTTCCTCACGCTGAGCAGCACTCCCCCTACTGTATTACCTCACGCCGAGCAGCACTCCCCCTACTGTATTACCTCACGCCGAGCAGCACTCCCCCTAAATGTTATGCAAGGTAGATGTAAATTATTTGTGGGTATCTGGCTGGCTAACAGTAGCAGCTATCCCCATCAACAGTAGCAGCTATCCCCATCAACAGTAGCAGCTATCCCCATCAACAGTAGCAGCTATCCCCATCAACAGTAGCAGCTATCCCCATCAACAGTAGCAGCTATCCCCATCAACAGTAGCAGCTATCCCCATCAACAGTAGCAGCTATCCCCATCAACAGTAGCAGCTATCCCCATCAACAGTAGCAGCTATCCCCATCAACAGTAGCAGCTATCCCCATCAACAGTAGCAGCTATCCCCATCAACAGTAGCAGCTATCCCCATCAACAGTAGCAGCTAGCCCCATCAACAGTAGCAGCTAGCCCCATCAACAGTAGCAGCTATCCCCATCAACAGTAGCAGCTATCCCCATCAACAGTAGCAGCTAGCCCCATCAACAGTAGCAGCTAGCCCCATCAACAGTAGCAGCTATCCCCATCAACAGTAGCAGCTATCCCCATCAACAGTTGCAGCTAGCCCCATCAACAGTAGCAGCTATCCCCATCAACAGTAGCAGCTATCCCCATCAACAGTAGCAGCTATCCCCATCAACAGTAGCAGCTAGCCCCATCAACAGTAGCAGCTAGCCCCATCAACAGTAGCAGCTATCCCCATCAACAGTAGCAGCTATCCCCATCAACAGTAGCAGCTATCCCCATCAACAGTAGCAGCTAGCCCCATCAACAGTAGCAGCTATCCCCATCAACAGTAGCAGCTAGCCAGTTAGCCCCATCAACAGTAGCAGCTATCCCCATCAACAGTAGCAGCTAGCCCCATCAACAGTAGCAGCTAGCCAGTTATCCCCATCAACAGTAGAAGCTAGCCAGTTAGCCCCATCAACAGTAGCAGCTAGCCAGTTAGCCCTAATAACAGTAGTAGCTAGCCAGTTAGCCCTATCAACAGTAGCAGCTAGCCAGTTAGCCCTAATAACAGTAGTAGTTAGCCAGTTAGCCCTTTTGACTTACTATGGGCTTGCTATCTATGCACATTTATGTATTGTAGGCAGGTAAATGTGCCAAAATTAACATAGTATGGATGTAACATATCAAGATTAAAATATTGCCTGAGCAGCACTCCCTCTGTATTGCCTCACACTGAGCAGCACTCCCCCTACTGTATTACCTCACGCCGAGCAGCACTCCCCCTAAATGTAAAGGTAAATTATTTGTGGGTATCTGGCCAGTTAGCCCCATCAACAGTAGCAGCTAGCCAGTTATCCCCATCAACATGAACAGGCAACATTTCATTTCGAAGTTGCCGATTACTTTCTCGCGCTTTAGCTCAAATAATGTCCGCCATCTGATTTCAAGAAACGTTGCATAGTGTACTCGTCATTTTTCTGTGCATACTTTGTTGAAACTTGATGCTTTATTTTATTTATTTTACCTTTATTTAACTAGGCAAGTCAGTTAAGAACAAATTCTTATTTTCAATGACGGCCTAGGAACAGTGGGTTAAAAATCTGTTGTTCAGTCAGCTCAGGGATTTGAACTTGCAACCTTCCGGTTACTAGTCCAATGCTCTAACCACTAGGCTACCCTGCCGCCCCAGTAGCATGCTGGGGCGGCAGGGGATGCTTTAAAAATATGTACAAAATGGCGTATGCATCTGAGAAATGTCCTCCGTTTCACATACTTTGATTTGGACTCGTACTCCGACCCTCCTGCATTTTCAGAAACAGCCTTGTCCACACTATCATAAACGCTGAACAGGATCCTCTTTAGTCGGGGACATGGTCTGGAACAATACAGCAAGGCCCACAAAGCTTCTCAGAATAAGACTGCAGATCTAGGATCAGTTTTCCATCTTTAATCATAATGAAGTGGAACTAAGACTCTTTATGACCTGATCCTAGATCACCACTCCTACTGAGACTATTTATGATCTGATCCTAGATCACCACTCCTACTGAGACTCTTTATGACCTGATCCTAGATCACCACTCCTACTGAGACTCTTTATGACCTGATCCTAGATCACCACTCCTACTGAGACTATGACCTGATCCTAGATCACCACTCCTACTGAGACTATGACCTGATCCTAGATCACCACTCCTGAGACTATGACCTGATCCTAGATCACCACTCCTGAGACTATGACCTGATCCTAGATCACCACTCCTACTGAGACTCTTTATGACCTGATCCTAGATCACCACTCCTACTGAGACTCTTTATGACCTGATCCTAGATCACCACTCCTGAGACTATGACCTGATCCTAGATCACCACTCCTACTGAGACTCTTTATGACCTGATCCTAGATCACCACTCCTACTGAGACTATGACCTGATCCTAGATCACCACTCCTACTGAGACTCTTTATGACCTGATCCTAGATCACCACTCCTACTGAGACTATGACCTGATCCTAGATCACCACTCCTACTGAGACTATTTATGATCTGATCCTAGATCACCACTCCTACTGAGACTATTTATGATCTGATCCTAGATCACCACTCCTACTGAGACTCTTTATGACCTGATCCTAGATCACCACTCCTACTGAGACTATGACCTGATCCTAGATCACCACTCCTACTGAGACTATGACCTGATCCTAGATCACCACTCCTACTGAGACTATGACCTGATCCTAGATCACCACTCCTGAGACTCTTTATGACCTGATCCTAGATCACCACTCCTACTGAGACTATGACCTGATCCTAGATCACCACTCCTACTGAGACTATGACCTGATCCTAGATCACCACTCCTACTGAGACTATGACCTGATCCTAGATCACCACTCCTACTGAGACTATGACCTGATCCTAGATCACCACTCCTACTGAGACTCTTTATGACCTGATCCTAGATCACCACTCCTACTCTAAAGTCTTAGTGAATACAGGTCCAGATGTTTATGTAACTAGCATAGTTATATGATAACTTTTTAGCATAAAGCTTTAGAAACAACTGCTGAAATAAAACAAACGTCTTGTTAAATACATTTGATTGATTGATTGATTGATTACTTTTTGTGTTGAGCTGAGTTGAGCTGTATCCTGGTCCAGTAGAGAGGTTTCATGGGTCTGGGGGGCTCCACCACTCCTTTCCGGGGAGGTTTCTCCTGGGCCATGCCTAGAGCATACAGTCCCATGGGCATCGGAGGGACCAGGGAGCCCAGGGCACATGGTGGAGGAGGGCCACAGCCAGGAGGAGGAGGAGGAGGAGGAGGTCCACCCATCCCAGGTAATGGTGGAGGGGGTGGGGGAGGGCCCATCCCTATCATCCCAGGTAAGGGAGGGGGTGGAGGTGCCATCCCCATGCCAGGGAGAGGAGGGGGTGGTGGGGGCATTGCACCCCCTGGTAGAGGAGGTGGAGGAGGTGGTGGGGGCATTGCACCCCCTGGTAGAGGAGGTGGAGGAGGTGGTGGGGGCATTGCACTCCCTGGTAGAGGAGGTGGAGGAGGTGGTGGAGGCATTGCACCCCCTGGTAGAGGAGGTGGAGGTGGTGGTGGAGGCATTGCACCCCCTGGTAGAGGAGGTGGAGGAGGTGGTGGAGGCATTGCACCCCCTGGTAGAGGAGGTGGAGGAGGTGGTGGGGGCATTGCACCCCCTGGTAGAGGTGGTGGTGGAGGAGGAGCCATGGAGTGACCAGGTAAAGGAGGTGGTGGGGGGGGTTTAATGCCACTCTGCTGCTGTTGGCACGTACAGACAAATGCTGGTGCAACCTTGGGGGAGAAGGGTATGGGTAGGGACAGGGCCAGTTCTGGGGGGAGTTTCAGGGAACAGGAGGAAGACAAAGAGGACTCTCCTCCAGCCTCGTTCACAAACAAGGGTGGCATCTGGTCCGGTAAAGGCACTTTAAACTTATAGCTTTCCTCCATAGGCGACGTCTGGACAGACTTGGCCTCCAGACAACTCAGGAGACAGTCAGTCTGCTGGTCTACATGACAGACCTCCTTCACCATCCTCTCTTCAGTCTGTAGGTCTACATGACAGACCTCCTTCACTATCCTCTCCTCAGTCTGTAGGTCTACATGACAGACCTCCCGGTACAGATCCCCCTCCACACCAGCCTCCGGCTCCATACTAATAATATCTCTGTCCAGCAGGGGGTGCTGTTCCTCCAGCTCAGCTATCTTAGTCCGCAGGTCCTCAATGGTCTGTTCTAACTGCTGGATCACATTGACGTGCTCCTCTTTCAGCTTCACTGTTTTCAGCACTGACTCCTCCTGGAGAGCGAGAGAGGGGGGGCCAGAGAGCGAGAGGGGGGGGGGGGGGGGCAGAGAGCGAGAGAGGGGGGGCCAGAGAGCGAGAGAGGGGGGGCCAGAGAGCGAGAGAGGGGGGGCCAGAGAGCGAGAGAGGGGGGGCCAGAGAGCGAGAGAGGGGGGGCCAGAGAGCGAGAGAGGGGGGGCCAGAGAGCGAGAGAGGGGGGGGCCAGAGAGCGAGAGAGGGGGGTGCCAGAGAGCGAGAGGGGCGGCAGAGAGCGAGAGAGGGGCGGCAGAGAGCGAGAGAGGGGGGGGGGCAGAGAGCGAGAGAGGGGGGGGCCAGAGAGCGAGAGGAAAACAGTGTTCATATAAACCTTTAAAGCAATATGTTAACTGTTTTATAACCAGAAGGAGAACAATGTTATATTCAACGTATTCTTGTTAGAGGCAGGGCTTCTTGTAGAGGAGCTCAATGGCTTCATATGGGACAAGATGGCGGTTTTCAGAAGGACAATACTTCAACAAGGAGCATCTCTAGGAGACACAGATAAGAGATAAACAAGGGAGAGGTCAGAGTCTTCCAGGTACTGGTCCACACACACCAAGACCCTCACTTAGAACTGCTACGAAGAGTATTCCACTAAACTAGTACAACTCTTAGTGGATGCTGCCCCCTTGTGGTTAATCAGGTGAAGGAGGCCAGGGCTATTCATGATGCTATTCTCTCCAAAGGGAAAGACTGTACAGTCCTATAGATAACCTCTCAGGTAGGGTTGGATGATTCCCTACTGACTAGGGAGACTAGGGATAGGGAGACTAGGGAGAATAGGGTGACTGACCTGAAGTTGGCCGACTTCTTCCCTCTGATGTCTCTTCAGCCCCAAGATGGCTGCCTGGTGTTCTGTAGGAAGAGAGAGACGGGATACTTCTATATTATCACAACCAGAATACAACCACAACCATGCACGGTCAACTAGACCAGACCACTTTCTACTGGTATTAATCACTACCAGAATACAACCATGCAGTCAACTAGACCAGACCACTTTCTACTGGTATTAATCACTACCAGAATACAACCATGCAGTCAACTAGACCAGACCACTTTCTACTGGTATTAATCACTACCAGAATACAACCATGCAGTCAACTAGACCAGACAACATGCTACTGGATGATATGTGATACAATGATTACTTCAATTCACAATCCGTACCATCATGCATTGTGTTTCTTAGAATGAAATGAAAATGTACATTTAATGTGAACATCAAAAGTTGTTTAAAGCCTAATGTCACATCAAACCAATAGTTAGGGGAAAAGCAACATTACATCTAGCAGCCTGTTTTCTTTTAGGTGTTAGACTCAGCAGCAAGGACACACAGGATGTGTGTCGGGGGGGGGGGTGTTTGTCGGGGGGGGGATGTTTGTCGGGGGGGGGATGTTTGTCGGGGGGGGGGGATGTTTGCCGAGGGGAAAGAGTACGGGATGTTTGTCGGGGGGGGGGGATGTTTGTCGGGGGGGGGGGATGTTTGTCGGGGGGGGTGTTTGTCGGGGGGGCGTAGTTTGCCGAGGGGAAAGAGTACAGGATGTTTGTCGGGGGGAAAGAGTACGGGATGTTTGTTGGGTGGGGGGGGATGTTTGTCGGGGGGAAAGAGTACGGGATGTTTGTCGGGGGGAAAGAGTACGGGATGTTTGTCGGGGGGAAAGAGTACGGGATGTTTGTCGGGGGGGGGGATGTTTGTCGGGGGGAAAGAGTACGGGATGTTTGTCGGGGGGGGGGTGTTTGTCAGGGGGGGGGATGTTTGCCGAGGGGAAAGAGTACGGGATGTTTGTCGGGGGGGGGGGGGGATGTCTGTCGGGGGGAAAGAGTACGGGATGTTGGTCGGGGGGAAAGAGTACGGGATGTTTGTCGGGGGGAAAGAGTACGGGATGTTTGTCGGGGGGAAAGAGTACGGGATGTTTGTCGGGGGGAAAGAGTACGGGATGTTTGTCGGGGGGGGATGTTTGTCGGGGGGAAAGAGTACGGGATGTTTGTCGGGGGGGGGGATGTTTGTCGAGGGGAAAGAGTACGGGATGTTTGTGGGGGGGGGGGGGGTGTTTGTCGGGGGGAAAGAGTACGGGATGTTTGTCGGGGGGAAAGAGTACGGGATGTTTGCCGAGGGGAAAGAGTACGGGATGTTTGCCGAGGGGAAAGAGTACGGGATGTTTGCCGGGGGGAAAGAGTACGGGATGTTTGTCGGGGGGAAAGAGTACGGGATGTTTGTCGGGGGGAAAGAGTACGGGATGTTTGTCGGGGGGAAAGAGTACGGGATGTTTGTCGGGGGGAAAGAGTACGGGATGTTTGTCGGGGGGAAAGAGTACGGGATGTTTGTCGGGGGGAAAGAGTACGGGATGTTTGTCGGGGGGAAAGAGTACGGGATGTTTGTCGGGGGGAAAGAGTACGGGATGTTTGTCGGGGGGAAAGAGTACAGGATGTTTGTCGGGGGGAAAGAGTACAGGATGATTGTCGGGGGGAAAGAGTACAGGATGTTTGTCGGGGGGAAAGAGTACAGGATGTTTGTCGGGGGGAAAGAGTACAGGATGTTTGTCGGGGGGAAAGAGTACGGGATGTTTGTCGGGGGGAAAGAGTACGGGATGTTTGTCGGGGGGAAAGAGTACGGGATGTTTGTCGGGGGGAAAGAGTACGGGATGTTTGTCGGGGGGAAAGAGTACGGGATGTTTGTCGGGGGGAAAGAGTACGGGATGTTTGTCGGGGGGAAAGAGTACAGGATGTTTGTCGGGAGAAAGGGAGGGGAAAGCTGTGCTCAGAATATCAATCAATTTTTGCCTGCCTAAGCACTGACTCATTGTTGCTATGCAACCTTGGCCCTTTCAATAGCATGTGGGACTACAGACAGATGACGAGCAAGTCCAAAAAGAAAGAGTTAAATGACCATGCAGAAACACATTCACAATGTAACTTACCTTCATCGCCCTCTAAAGGTATCAGAGCAGGAAAGAAGAGATCCAGATTAGAAACAAGTCTTTCCTTAAATCTACACTGTTGGGTTAAATTCCCGCCGGTCATATGTATCAAGGCACAGAGACGCAACGTCCTCTTAAAACCACTGGTATAAAACAGGAAGCTCAACTCTAACAGAACAAAAGCCGAGGCTACGAGCTCTCCACCCTGGCTAAGGGACGAGGCTACGAGCTCCCCACCCTGGCTAAGGGACGAGGCTACGAGCTCCCCACCCTGGCTAAGGGACGAAGCTACGAGCTCCCCACCCTGGCTAAGGGACGAGGCTACGGGCTCCCCACCCTGGCTAAGGGACGAGGCTACGGGCTCCCCACCCTGGCTAAGGGACGAGGCTACGAGCTCCCCACCCTGGCTAAGGGACGAGGCTACGAGCTCCCCACCCTGGCTAAGGGACGAGGCTACGAGCTCCCCACCCTGGCTAAGGGACGAGGCTACGAGCTCCCCACCCTGGCTAAGGGACGAGGCTACGAGCTCCCCACCCTGGCTAAGGGACGAGGCTACGAGCTCCCCACCCTGGCTAAGGGACGAGGCTACGAGCTCCCCACCCTGGCTAAGGGACGAGGCTACGAGCTCCCCACCCTGGCTAAGGGACGAGGCTACGAGTTCTCCACCCTGGCTAAGGGACGAGGCTACGAGCTCTCCACCCTGGCTAAGGGACGAGGCTACGAGCTCTCCACCCTGGCTAAGGGACGAGGCTACGAGCTCTCCACCCTGGCTAAGGGACGAGGCTACGAGCTCTCCACCCTGGCTAAGGGACGAGGCTACGGGCTCCCCACCCTGGCTAAGGGACGAGGCTACGAGCTCTCCACCCTGGCTAAGGGACGAGGCTACGAGCTCCCCACCCTGGCTAAGGGACGAGGCTACGAGCTCCCCACCCTGGCTAAGGGACGAGGCTACGAGCTCCCCACCCTGGCTAAGGGACGAGGCTACGAGCTCCCCACCCTGGCTAAGGGACGAAGCTACGAGCTCCCCACCCTGGCTAAGGGACGAGGCAACGAGCTCCCCACCCTGGCTAAGGGACGAGGCTACGAGCTCCCCACCCTGGCTAAGGGACGAGGCTACGAGCTCCCCACCCTGGCTAAGGGACGAGGCTACGAGCTCCCCACCCTGGCTAAGGGACGAGGCTACGAGCTCCCCACCCTGGCTAAGGGACGAGGCTACGAGCTCCCCACCCTGGCTAAGGGACGAGGCTACGAGTTCTCCACCCTGGCTAAGGGACGAGCTCCCCACCCTGGCTAAGGAACGAGCTCTCCAACCTGGCTAAGGAACGAGGCTACAAGCTCTCCACCCTGACTAAGGAACGAGGCTACGGGCTCCCCACCCTGGCTAAGGGACGAGGCTACGAGCTCCCCACCCTGGCTAAGGAACGAGGCTACGAGCTCTCCACCCTGACTAAGGAACGAGCTCCCCACCCTGGCTAAGGAACGAGCTCTCCACCCTGGCTAAGGAACGAGGCTACAAGCTCTCCACCCTGACTAAGGAAGTTAACGTTTCTAGACTCCATCTGCAAAATCAGCGCTAGTAAGAGTTAAAGGAGAAAACAAGTACAACAGTCTGAAGTTAGTAACTGTTTTGATGAGGGCACCTTCCCACCTTGGTAGAACGTATAACAATGTGTAATGAGACCTGGTCTGTTACAGTAGTTAGCTGTTTGAGATCTAGTCTCTACAGTATAATAGTATCTATATGGATGTGGTGAGGGCCCCTACCCTCCTCGGTGTACATGAGGCCTGGTCTATCGTCTCCCACAGGTCTGGGTGGGGGCCACAGGGTCTTCAGGTGCCCAGGGAGGGGGGCCCGGCCCTCAAAGTGTTCCATGGAGTGGGGGGGCTGGCTGACCGCTGCCCACGTGTACAGCTGGTCTTGCTGGGGGAGAGAGGGAGATAATATGGCATACATGAGGACATAAGATAAAATAGCATAAGGGGACAACAGAGGACAAAAGAGGAGATATAATGCTGTTAGGGGACAGTAGAACAGTGGTTCCTCCTTTAAAAAGTTGTGAGCTTACGCCGTGGGACTTAGAGGTAATTTGTGGTTTAGTACGGTACCCTGCGTCACTTCATTGCTCCAGACCAGCGCAAGGGGGAGTTAGAGCACTGATTGTGCTTTTGGGTCCTACTGTGTCTAACTGACAATGAACAGGCGACATAAACCGAAATTGAAACTGATAATTGTGCACGACTATCAGTATTACTTACTAAAACTGTTGTTACACAAAGGTTTTTATTATTTTATTTGTTAGGATTATTTATCTTACTGTAGTAGTATTAGTAGTAGTGTAGGCCACTCCCGACCGGTCACGTTGTACAGCGCCTGAGTGACGCAACGGTCTAAGACAATGCATTTCTCCCTCTAAAAACAAATAAATAATTCTAAATAACAAACAGGCTTTTTTAATAAATTAGTAACAACGTCTCACCCCATGTTTAAGAATGGCCTTTTTCTTGCTGATTTGTAACAAATCTCCTAAATATTTAAGGGGCATTGCACTAATAAAAGGCACTGACTAGGGAAAGATTCCCGCTGTTCTGTTCTTAGTGTCGGTCTGCAGGTTCAAACTAAAACAATGTAACTAATAATGTAGGAGACATGAGTCTCACTAGTGTTGAGTCATGTGCTGTTAAAAGTGGTGTAGGTAATTTAAAGAGAATATTGAAGTTAGAAGCAAAAGCCTACAACTATTTTT
This sequence comes from Oncorhynchus mykiss, assembly GCF_013265735.2. Lineage (NCBI taxonomy): Eukaryota > Metazoa > Chordata > Actinopteri > Salmoniformes > Salmonidae > Oncorhynchus > Oncorhynchus mykiss. The sequence goes on along the minus strand of NC_048565.1, from coordinate 95,518,723 downwards.
GCACCGTTTCACGCTGCTCTGAGACAAGCATGAGGACTGGTCTTGATAAATGAATGAGATTGTTATTTGAACGGAATCTCGGTTTGGGTATTGGTTGGACTAGAATTAGAAAATTAGGGTGTATAAATGTCATGCTCTTAGCGTAACTTATTTTACTACGCAAGTCAACAAATTCTAATTTACAAGGACAGTCTACTCCTTCCTCCCTGTCGGGGACTTGAACCCCAGTCTCCCACGTGCCCTGCCAGCACGACATTGGGATTCTTTAGCTAAATAGCCCAGTACTGTACTACCGACCGTTACGTTGTACAACGCCATATTTTCCGCTCCATCCTAACGCAAACCCAGAGGGTTTTTAGTTTTTCTTGGAATAGAAACACCATAATATTCAATTAATTAATTAAGCGAGTACCAGTCAAAAGTTTGGACACACCTACTCATTCCAGGATTTTTTATTTTTTTGTACAATTTTCTACATTGTAGAATAATAGTGAAGACATCAAAACTATGAAATAACACATGAAATCAGTTAACACATTTATTTACAAGGACAGTCTGCTCCTTTCTCCCCGTCGGGGAATTGAACCCCGGTGTCCCACATGCCCGAATTCTCTAGTACAGCAATTATTGAAGGTACTTGAGGTCACTGAGAAAGTCTGGACATGGCCTGCTCTCCCTTATGTAAGAAATTAGGGACTTTCCCATGTTTACTTCAGTATGTATTGTAGGCTGTGTTTACTTGTCAGACTACATAGTCACCTAATAAAACAAATGCAGGTGGCTTTTCTTCAAAATGCTTTAAATGCTTTATTACCCAAATGTGAAAGCATATACTGTATAGTACTCTATTTCCTCATCAGCATCTTTATGCTTTTGTTAATAAAATTATAAAAATCATCTTTCAAAATGCAGATGTTGATTTAGTTATGGATCCATAATGAATTGCTATGGGAATAAATATCACTGAAGTACAGAAATATTGGAACAAAGTTGTCTAACGAAGGCAAACAAATTGTTGCTTACTGGAAAATACTCCTTCAAACACACGTTGTACAGCGTCATTATGGCTATTAGCAGGGCACGTTGTACAGCGTCATTATGGCTATTAGCAGAGCACGTTGTACAGCGTCATTATGGCTATTAGCAGGGCTATATTGTGGCCTTTATAAAATTATTTTTGCCTTTATTCAGATTTAAAAAAATAACGGTGAGCGATTGTAATGAAATAATCTCAAATATTGTTATATATAGCCTTCTATTCTTAAGATATATGTGTTGACTGAATATAAGCAAGTGATGTCTCCTAAATAATCAAGTTAAGTTTCTCCAGAAATGAATAATTCTAAATAACAAACTGGCTTTATTTACAAATTAGTGAGAATGTCTCACCTCATGTTCAAGAACTGCATTTTTCCTCGCTCACTCGAGGTTAAATGAAAATGAAATCTCCAATATAGTTATTTTTTAAACAAAGTGATTATTAATGCATTTAGAACTATATAAAAGTCCCTTAGATATTCTCACAGACCCTAACTGAAAATGCCCCTTAGATATTAATTTAGAGTCCTCCAATCATCTAAATGTAATTATTGGTGGTGAATCAAGTCATTGAAAGAAATATGTTTAGATATACTATAGGCCTAGCATAGGCAAAATTAGTATTGGTTACACTACAATTAGGGTGTGGAAATGTTATGCCCCTTAGATATTAATGTAGAAACCTCCAATCCTCTTATACTGTAGCCTACTCCCGACCGCCACGTTGTACAGCGCAATATTTTCCATTTTTAACGGAAACCCTGAAAAGTTTCAATTTTTCTCAGAATAGAAAATATTATATTAATCACATTTCTTAAAATCAATCCATGTACTACGTTATTACAGAAAATATATAATGGCATAAGGGGACAATAAAGGACATTCCCTATTTAGTGCACTATGGGCCCTATTCCCTATTTAGTGCACTATGGGCCCTATTCCCTATTTAGTGCACTATGGGTCCTGGTCCAAAATAGTGCACTATAAAGGGAATAGGGTGCCATTATTCATTCTACAATCATAAGTCAACCAATCACATGGACTAATCCCATTTCAGATGGAAAACTCTCGTCTTGGATGCTGAGTGCAAGTGACATCACATGCCGTGTGTACTCAACCATGTTAGATCGAAGAACAAAAGGACCTGTCCCAAATGTCCCCTGATCAAAAGTAGTGCACTACCATAGGGAATAGGGTGCTACCATACTTTGGACAGAGACACAGCCTTGTGCATATTGCTCCCATGCTAACCTGCAGGTGCTCAAACAGGTTGCATTTCCTGCGGACGGTCTGTTTGAGTTTGAGCCATGCTAGGTCCAGCCTCCTCTCCCTCTCCTCTCCTCTTCCCTGGCCATTGATGGTTAGTAGCTCTCGGACTAGCTCAGGAACCCGAGACAGCACCACACACTCAGAGGCCCCCACATCATCATTACCTAGAGCCAGGGAGGTGGAGGAAGAGCCCCCATCGGTCTGTACGCCTGACTCTGACATATACGCCATGTCCTTGTCTGCTTTAATCTGTCAGTTCCTGGACAGAATATTGAATTTTATGGCGCATAGCCTCCGGACTCAGCTCTCTGCACTTCCTGTTTGGAACATGTAGGTATTCCATCATCGCCAAGACCGCTGAGGGAAAAATGTGGAGTTTGCATTTTAGAAAAATAAAATCAACAAATCCCTCGTGGTAAACGGTGGTGTTTTATTCCTCAGGGATGTAAACGGTGGTGTTTTTTCCCTCTGCTCTGCTGTTCTCTATTCCTCTTCTGACAATTCAGTGAGTTACTGCCGGTCTGGCACTTCTTTCCTGTCACCGGTCTGCGATCCTGAAAACTCCCTAAGATGCTGCATCCTCTGTGAAACTGCAGCAGTCCCCAGAAACATTGGGCGTCACTGCCCTCCCCTCCTGTTCTCATGGTAACTCTGACCAGTCCAGACTCAGAGAGCCTGATATAGTGGACTGGTCTCTTCTCCCTGCTGTCATAGTAGCTTCAGGCAAGTCACCGGGTTTTTGCACAGGCTGATGGGACGGCTTGCAGTCAGATCAGGTTGCTTTATGACTACGCTTTCTCCTTCTCTATACTGCTGCTCTGTGCTGCACAGGGAGGAGAGGGGAGAGGGAGGGCAGAGAACGATCAGATATTCACAGGTCAAAGCCTGAGAGCTGCCCTGTCCCATCCTTTCCTGTCTGTAATCAGCTACACTTTGCCTTAGTGTTCCCATGGCCATATTATAGCATCAGGCTACAATCTGAAACCGGTCCCATCTGTATATCTCTAAGGTGAACATAAGTCAGGCAGGGAGGGAGCGCAGAAGAGCTGTCATTCTCTACAACATGCAGCAGTAAAGTGTTCACACAGCTAGCCAGGAGGCTGGTCCCTCCAGAGAGACACGCTGTACCAACAGCTAGCCAGGAGACTGGTCCCTCCAGAGAGACACACTGTACCAACAGCTAGCCAGGAGACTGGTCCCTCCAGAGAGACACACTGTACCAACAGCTAGCCAGGAGACTGGTCCCTCCAGAGAGACACACTGTACCAACAGCTAGCCAGGAGACTGGTCCCTCCAGAGAGACACACTGTACCAACAGCTTGGCAGGAGGCTGGTCCCTCCAGAGAGACACTAAGAACACTGACTACGCATCCTCAAGCATTTATGACTTTCACTGTGGCATTGTCACCATAACAACAAGGTGGCTCTTGTTGCAGGTAGCATCACAGCCATTAGCGTTGTGGTATAGAGCTCAGAGCACTCGAACTCAGCAGAACCATACCTAAAGGGCATAGCGGCCGGCCGACACCCAGAGGGCATAGCGACTTACCGACATCCAGATAGCATAGTGTAATCAGCGATGAAACTTGATTTAATTTCTTACTGGTAAGGAACGCACAGCATTTTGTACGGAGTAGCCTACTCTGCTGACTCAAATCAATAAAAATGAAGTCTGATCGATATAAAAGGCCTACGAAAAGGGGAGACAAATACATTATAAATGTCCAATCAACCTAGAGGAGGAAATGATTGTCCAAAAACAAACTAAAGTGTCACTGACCCAACGATAAAGACAGTGAATATGCACGATTTTCTTCACTGGTGCTAATAAGATAAGCTACAAAAAAATAAGATAAGCTACTCAATTAAGTTAAGAATTGTGATACCTAAAAGACAGATGAGTCATTACAGCAATAGTAATTTGCTTTCCAAACAGTTTTTCCGTGAATGTATTTTTAAAATATTGCGATACGCATGACTGGGTTGCAAAACGACAATGTGTTTGGTATTTGCAGCGCTGCTGCCCAAAACGACAATATGTTTGGTATTTGCAGCGCTGCTGCCCAAAACGACAATATGTTTGGTATTTGCAGCTCTGCTGCCCAGATTGCAGGCCCTTCTTACTCTAGGCTTAAAACAATCAACAGCTTAACGTAGCTAATGATCCTCTGTGGCCAAGTTGTGCTTTCTGGTGTAGTAGCCTATTTTAAATGATATATATATATATATATATATATGTGTGTATGTGTGTGATATATATTTAATTTATATATACATATTTGTGTGTGTGTGATATATATTTAATCTATATATATTTGTGTGTGTGTGTGTGTGAGATATATATATTTATCGCAGACAGAAGCAAGCTAATTAGGCTGGGCCTTTAATTTTGGCGATTTAAATCCATTTTCTTCAGGGAAAGCTTTTCCTACCCCTAGCCTTATGGCTAGCCGCCTATCCCTTTAACGTGGTAGAAACACAACCAGTCATGACGTTTTCATCTGATTGTCAAACAATCACTTAACAAAAAAGGCGTCCCTTTTGGCTACCTGCCTTTATTCCTTCACTCACAAACTAACACTTCCATCATCCACAGTGCACTGTGCACCCGCAATTTAAAGACTGGAAAGAGACCGCGGTTTACAAAACATCTACTACGTGTAGGCTACTGTACTGCCGTTCTGCGACAGTCAGTCATTAGGTCTACGTGTAGGCTACTGTACTGCCGTTCTGCGACAGTCAGTCATTAGGTCTACGTGTAGGCTACTGTACTGCCGTTCTGCGACAGTCAGTCATTAGGTCTACGTGTAGGCTACTGTACTGCCGTTCTGCAACAGTCAGTCATTAGGTCTACGTGTAGGCTACTGTACTGCCGTTCTGCGACAGTCAGTCATTAGGTCTACGTGTAGGCTACTGTACTGCCGTTCTGAGACAGTCAGTCATTAGGTCTACGTGTAGGCTACTGTACTGCCGTTCTGCGACAGTCAGTCATTAGGTCTACACGTGTAGCCTGAATTGATGCATCCACTGTTGTCCGTGCGCGCCTTGGTCTCCGCCACTCATCTCCGCCTTGACAATGTGTAAGTGTGCTCCCCAAACCACAACGCCATTTGGAGTGAAACCACCCGGTTTCCAGTCAATTCACTCATCTCCACCTTGGCAATGTGTAAGTGTTCTCCTCAAACCACAACGCCATTTGGAGTGTAAACCACCCGGTTTCCAGTCAATTCACTCATTCGTCCCGCGGCTGACATGCAGTAATGTTAACGGTGTAGCAGACGATAGTATATTTTTGAACATGTTGTGTTAATTGTGACGGGCTCAAGTTTTACAGGTACGGCGCCCCACCACTATTTATTTCACCAAGACGCCGTACCAGGCCGCATTACTTTCACCCCCTGAGTGTAACGGTAACAGAAGACTGCTGTGTGCTGCAGACTGATGCAGATACCCAGCATGGAGATGCTGTGATAAGGTGGTACTCGGGTTACAAAAGGCTGCTGGGAAATGTAGTCCAACCACGACACACTGGGCAGATGGTGTGTGTGTGCGCGTGTCAGAGCTCTTTGAAGACACCATCACATCACAGCCAAAAGACATGCCAACCAATCACCTCCAACAACACAGATAACATGATCCCTCCAAATGGGAATATGCTAATTTTAAGAGACTGAACCAGGGGAATATTTACTGTCTAACATACTGCATATCAACAAGATGGGATATTTACTGTCTAACATACTGCATATCAACAAGATGGGATATTTACTGTCTAACATACTGCATATCAACACAATGGGACTGAACCAGGGGAATATTTACTGTCTAGCATACTGCATAACACAATGGGACTGAACCAGGGGAATATTTACTGTCTAACATACTGCATATCAACAAGATGGGATATTTACTGTCTAACATACTGCATATCATAACACAATGGGACTGAACTTTATTTATTTAAGGAGGCAAGTCAGTGTTTACAATGACGGCCTGCCCCGGCAAAACCTGGACGATGCTGGGACAATTGGGCACCGCCCTATGGGACACAGCCTGGACTCGAACCAGAGACTGTAGTGAACGTATCAGATGCAGTGCCTTAGACAGCTGTGCCACTCGGGAAGTAACAGTGGGCCCTGACCTCTGGTACCTGTCCTGCTCCAGACCTAATCTAGAACACTTGATCCTAATAATTAAGTAGAATCGGGTAACTACAGTTGGAGTGAAAACCTACAGGAGGGTCTCTCTCCAGGAACAGGGTTGGAGTGAAAACCTACAGGAGGGTCTCTCTCCAGGAACAGGGTTGGAGTGAAAACCTACAGGAGGGTCTCTCTCCAGGAACAGGGTTGGAGTGAAAACCTACAGGAGGGTCTCTCTCCAGGAACAGGGTTGGAGTGAAAACCTACAAGAGGGTCTCTCTCCAGAAACAGGGTTGGATTGAAAACCTACAGGAGGGTCTCTCTCCAGGAACAGGGTTGGAGTGAAAACCTACAGGAGGGTCTCTCTCCAGGAACAGGGTTGGAGTGAAAACCTACAAGAGGGTCTCTCTCCAGAAACAGGGTTGGAGTGAAAACCTACAGGAGGGTCTCTCTCCAGGAACAGGGTTGTAGTGAAAACCTACAAGAGGGTCTCTCTCCAGGAACAGGGTTGGAGTGAAAACCTACAGGAGGGTCTCTCTCCAGGAACAGGATATGACACTCACGTGGAACTTGCATGGCGCAGCGAGTTGTGGGTTGGACCCTCCTATTGTGTCTCTGAAGCAGTCAGTGAAGGGTAGCAACAGACCCATGGCCAGAATCCGAGAACACAGCTTCTCAGCTTCCTCTGGCTGGGCATCTTCCTGTTGCAGGAACAACTTCTCTAGGAGAGTACGACCTGGAGGTAGAGAGAGAGAGACATCAATATTACTAGTCTAACAACTTCTCTAGGAGAGTACGACCTGGAGGTAGAGAGAGAGAGACGTCAATATTACTACAGTCTAACAACTTCTCTAGGAGAGTACGACCTGGAGTTAGAGACATCAATATTACTACAGTAGACCTAGAGAGAGTCAACCAGACATACGTGTGTGCTATATATATATATATATATTATATATATATATATATATATATATATATATATATTTTTTTTTTTTTTAAAAACACGTCCCTTTTGCAGGACCCTGTCATTCAAAGATCGTTCATAAAAATCCAAATAACTTCACAGATCTTTATTGTAAAGGGTTTGAACACTGTTTGCCATGCTTGTTCAATGAACCATAAACAATTAAATGAACATGCACCTGTGGAACGGTCGTTAAGACACCAACAGCTTACAGATGGTAGGCAATTAAGGTCACAGTTATGAATATTTAGGACACTAAAGAGGCCTTTCTACTGACTTGTAAAACACCAACAGAAAGATGCCCAGGGTCCCTGCTCATCTGCGTGAACGTGCCTTAGACAAGCTACAAGGAGGCATGAGGACTGCAGATGTGGCCAGGGCAATAAATTACAATGTCCGTACTGTGAGACACGTAAGACAGCGCTACAGGGAGACAGGACGGACATCTGACCGTCATCGCAGTGGCAAACCACGTGTAACACCTGCACAGGATCGGTACATCTGAACATCACACCTGCGGGACAGGTACAGGGTCACAAAAACTGCCCGAGTTACACCAGAACGCACAATCCCTCCATCAGTGCTCAGACTGTCCGCAATAGGCTGAGAGAGGCTGGACTGAGGGCTTGTAGGCCTGTTGTAAGGCAGGTCCTCACCAGACATAACCGGCAACAGCATCGCCTATGGGCACAAACCCACCATCGCTGGACCAGACAGGACAGGCAAAGTGCTCTTCACTGACGAGTCGCGGTTTTGTCTCACCAGGTGTGATGGTCGGATTCGCGTTTATCGTTGAAGGAATGAGCGTTACACCGAGGCCTGTACTCTGGAGCGGGATCGATTTAGGTGTGGAGGGTCCGTCATGGTCTGGGGTGGTGTGTCACAGCATCATCGGACTGAGCTTGTCGTCATTGCAGGCAATCTCAACACTGTGCGTTACAGGGAAGACATCCTCCTCCCTCATATGGTACCCTTTCTGCAGGCTCATCTTGACATGACCCTCCAGCGTGACAATGCCACCCGCTATACTGCTCGTTCTGTGCATGATTTCCTACAAGACAGGAATGTCAGTGTTCTGCCATGGCCAGCGAAGAGCCCGGATGTCATGACGTTGGCCTGGGGGTAGGTTTATGACAGTCATAAATACCTCTCCCCCCTTTTTCCCTCTCTCTACCCTACTGATGTTACATTTGAAAATCCCTTGGTTAACATAGAGATTCTGGGAACATCAGAAGGTGGGGGGAAATGAACTATATTCTGGTAATCCGACCAGTTGAACATATGCGGTGGTACTTAATGAATACGATGTCAGTTCGGTGGTCATCTGAGACATTCTCATCAATGAAAGGATGACAAACTCTACAGTGTAAAGTCTGCACATAGTTATCAAATTCACATGGAATTGTTATTCAATTTAAATGTTTGAATATAAAATTATTGGTGAAAAGATTAAATGTAATTTTAGCTCCCAAATGAGAGATTTGGGTTTTCATAAGGTTAGGGCTCTGCTCAATAAGTGGCCATCCCCTGTGAAGAGACATGGGCTGTAAACTATGAAAACACACCCTTCTCCCGCCACTATATAAAGCCTTGATGAAAATGTAACCTGTTTCGAGGATGTGAGGACGACGGTCCATATGTTAAAAGGACTAACATGTCAGCTGTTCCGGGTACATTAGGATGACAATCCAATGTCTGAATGGTTCAGATAATAACTACAGGACGAAGCCAACCTCCGCGTGAGCTTTGGTTGTGAATGGTATAAACTTTGAACTCTTATTCACTACAGAAGAGATACCTCCTAGCCGTTGAGTTAGCAACAGCAGCTGAAAACGTGGGCTACCGTGGGCTAAAGAACAGACAGAGTATCCCGTCTACCACACAATGACATTACTACAATGTTTCCCGTTCACCACCAGAGACATTCTTCAAAGGACAAAGAACTCGGTTTGGCAACACGGCCTTCCATTTACCACCAACCTAATGAAGCACAGCTCAGAGTAAATATGTATTTCCTTTTCCAGTCTTCCCGCTCTTTCACTCAAACCGAGACCCTTTTCTTTTGTGTAACCAGCTGTCATATCTGTTCCGCCCGCTAGGAACGTTTTCCTTTATGACATCATTTGAAATCAAGGTATGATTCATTCTGTGTATATGTAATTCTGTGTGATTAGTTAGGTATTTAGTAAATAAATAATTAAACCCAATGTTGTATTGCTGATTCAACTTGTTAGCCAGGGTTCGTGAAGATATCTGAAAGTTGTAAATTCTTGGTTGAGACGGACGTAAGGTGACGATTAATATTGACTGCTATTGACATAAAATATGACTAGGTCTTTAAGAGTTTATTAGGAAAATAACAGCTCTATAAATATTATTTCGTGGAGCCCCGACTTTCTAGTTAATTACATTTACATAATTAGCTCAATCAGGTGATATTAATTACATTTACATAATTAGCTCAATCAGGTGATATTAATTACATTTACATAATTAGCTCAATCAGGTAATATTAATTACATTTACATAATTAGCTCAATGAGGTAATATTAACTACAGAGAAAGGATTTTATAGACCGGCATGTCATATCACTTAATCCGGCATAGGCAAAGACACGACAGGCCCCCTCAGAAATGTCTGGGAACTTGCAGGTGCCTTGGTGAAAGAGTGGGGTAACATCTCACAACAAGAACTGGCAAATCTGGTGCAGTCCATGAGGAGGAGATGCACTGCAGTACTTAATGCAGCTGGTGGCCACACCAGATACTTACTGTTACTTTTGACCCCCCCCCACCTTGTTCAGGGTCACATTTGTCCAGTTTGTCTCAGTTGTTGTATCTTATGTTCATTCAAATATTTACACGTTAAGTTTGCTGAAAATAAACACAGTTGACAGTGAGAGGACATCTCTTTTCCTTCCTCCTCCCATGGCACATCAACTTGACAGCGTGTTAAATGAATAAAGTCTGAAGGTGATACTTCCTTAGTGCTGATAACAAGCGCCGCCAGCCAGAACAGTCTGCCGCCAGCCAGAACAGTCTGCCGCCAGCCAGAACAGTCTGCCGCCAGGGTGGCGACGTCAGAATAGTCTATATAGAAGCCTGTAAAAGACTAGCAGCAACCCTACATTCTAAAAGTAAGGAATAGAGAAGAAAATGTATTACATATCCCACCTAAAGGTTCTAGAGCCATCCCACCTAAAGGTTCTAGAGCCATCCTGCCTAAAGGTTCTAGAGCCATCCCACCTAAAGGTTCTAGAGCCATCCTGCCTAAAGGTTCTAGAGCCATCCCGCCTAAAAGTTCTAGAGCCATCCTGCCTAAAGGTTCTAGAGCCATCCCACCTAAAGGTTCTAGAGCCATCCCACCTAAAGGTTCTAGAGCCATCCTGCCTAAAGGTTCTAGAGCCATCCCGCCTAAAGGTTCTAGAGCCATCCTGCCTAAAGGTTCTAGAGCCATCCCGCCTAAAAGTTCTAGAGCCATCCCGCCTAAAGGTTCTAGAGCCATCCCGCCTAAAGGTTCTAGGGCCATCCTGCTTAAAGGTTCTAGAGCCATCCCGCCTAAAAGTTCTAAAGCCATCCTGCCTAAAGGTTCTAGAGCCATCCCGCCTAAAAGTTCTAGAGCCATCCCGCCTAAAAGTTCTAGAGCCATCCCGCCTAAAGGTTCTAGAGCCATCCCGCCTAAAGGTTCTAGAGCCATCCCGCCTAAAGGTTCTAGAGCCATCCTGCCTAAAGGTTCTAGAGCCATCCCGCCTAAAGGATTTTAGGATGGTGGGAGGAGACTGGAATGGAAGAACACACTGTATATAGAGAGGCACATTCCCTGAAGGATAACATCCATATACCAAAAACCCAAAAGCCAAAATGGCAACCAGCCACATTGTGATATCGACATGCATTTTAACACGAGCACAAACACACAAAGTGAATGAATAGACGAGGCTCTAGTTATGTCCTCTCCTCTGTCATCAGTCCTGTCTGTGTCTCCAGTAGAGCTGCTGAACCAACAGGGCTAATTATATTACAGCTGGCCCGTTAGTTAATATGGACAGAACTAATGAATGGCCTTTTAAAAAACGCCACCACTGGTTGTCATGACAGCCAAGCTGCATCTGAAATGGCACCCTGTTCCCTATGTAGTGCACTACATTTGACCAGGACTCATAGGGTTCCAGTGCACTACTGTTGACTATGAAGTGCTCTGGTCAACAGTAGTGCACTATATAGGGCTCTGGTCAACAGTAGTGTTCTATATAGGGCTCTGGTCAACAGTAGTGTTCTATATAGGGCTCTGGTCAACAGTAGTGTTCTATATAGGGCTCTGGTCAACAGTAGTGTTCTATATAGGGCTCTGGTCAACAGTAGTGTTCTATATAGGGCTCTGGTCAACAGTAGTGTTCTATATAGGGCTCTGGTCAACAGTAGTGTTCTATATAGGGCTCTGGTCAACAGTAGTGTTCTATATAGGGCTCTGGTCAACAGTAGTGTTCTATATAGGGCTCTGGTCAACAGTAGTGTTCTATATAGGGCTCTGGTCAACAGTAGTGTTCTATATAGGGCTCTGGTCAACAGTAGTGTTCTATATAGGGCTCTGGTCAACAGTAGTGTTCTATATAGGGCTCTGGTCAACAGTAGTGTTCTATATAGGGCTCTGGTCAACAGTAGTGTTCTATATAGGGCTCTGGTCAACAGTAGTGTTCTATATAGGGCTCTGGTCAACAGTAGTGTTCTATATAGGGCTCTGGTCAACAGTAGTGTTCTATATAGGGCTCTGGTCAACAGTAGTGTTCTATATAGGGCTCTGGTCAACAGTAGTGTTCTATATAGGGCTCTGGTCAACAGTAGTGTTCTATATAGGGCTCTGGTCAACAGTAGTGTTCTATATAGGGCTCTAGTCAACAGTAGTGTTCTATATAGGGCTCTGGTCAACAGTAGTGTTCTATATAGGGCTCTGGTCAACAGTAGTGTTCTATATAGGGCTCTGGTCAACAGTAGTGTTCTATATAGGGCTCTGGTCAACAGTAGTGTTCTATATAGGGAATAGGGCTCTGGTCAACAGTAGTGTTCTATATAGGGAATATGGCTCTGGTCAACAGTAGTGTTCTATATAGGGAATAGGGCTCTGGTCAACAGTAGTGTTCTATATAGGGAATAGGGCTCTGGTCAACAGTAGTGTTCTATATAGGGAATAGGGCTCTGGTCAACAGTAGTGTTCTATACAGGGAATAGGGCTCTGGTCAACAGTAGTGTTCTATATAGGGAATAGGGCTCTGGTCAACAGTAGTGTTCTATATAGGGAATAGGGCTCTGGTCAACAGTAGTGTTCTATATAGGGAATAGGGCTCTGGTCAACAGTAGTGTTCTATATAGGGAATAGGGCTCTGGTCAACAGTAGTGTTCTATATAGGGAATAGGGGAACATTAGAGACTATGTGAAAATAAGACTACTAAAGAGGCAATGATGCATGGCCTATCTTCACCCCTGGTTGTCATGACACCCCGATATTATGGGATATGATCTGGAGCCTATTCAGGACGATGTACCAATACAGGCCTTTCAGATAGAATTGTATGACGTAGAGCAGATCGACTGTCAGACAGAATAGGGAATCATACCATCAGATCCTTTCATTGTATTTCTATCTACAGTTCAGAACATGTCATCACTAAATTCCCCACTGGTAAGCAGCATTTTGGGTCGCTGCTGAAGTAGCTACAGCACTCCTGAAGTAATTCAAAGACGCCCTTTCTGAGGATTAGAGTCAGAATATAATTTTACAGTAGATGGCAGGAGAAGAGGGGAGGGGGAGAGAGGGAGGGAAGGAGGGAGAAGGAACGGAAGAAGGGAGTAGTACAGATTTAGAGAGGAGAGCAGTTCTAATATTAGAGGGGTGAGTAAAAGAGCTGCTCATGAACTGTGTGATGACACACGCGCCATCGACTCCAACGAGTGGAGACCGACCGTGAAGCGCTCCGACGGGTGGAGACCGACCGTGAAGCGCTCCGACGGGTGGAGACCGACCGTGAAGCGCTCCGACGGGTGGAGACCGACCGTGAAGCGCTCCGACGGGTGGAGACCGACCGTGAAGCGCTCCGACGGGTGGAGACCGACCGTGAAGCGCTCCTACAGATGGAGACCGACCGTGAAGCGCTCTGACGGGTGGAGACCGACCGTGAAACAGACTAAAGGGTCCTTTTCCAACAATGCAGTTAAAGATAACATGGTTATATACAGGAAGTACCAGGTAATAACATGGCTATATACAGGAAGTACCAGGTAATAACATGGCTATATACAGGAAGTACCAGGTAATAACATGGCTATATACAGGAAGTACCAGGTAATAACATGGCTATATACAGGAAGTACCAGGTAATAACATGGCTATATACAGGAAGTACCAGGTAATAACATGGCTATATACAGGAAGTACCAGGTAATAACATGGCTATATACAGGAAGTACCAGGTAATAACATGGTTATATACAGGAAGTACCAGGTAATAACATGGTTATATACAGGAAGTACCAGGTAATAACATGGTTATATACAGGAAGTACCAGGTAATAACATGGCTATATACAGGAAGTACCAGGTAATAACATGGCTATATACAGGAAGTACCAGGTAATAACATGGCTATATACAGGAAGTACCAGGTAATAACATGGCTATATACAGGAAGTACCAGGTAATATCATGGCTATATACAGGAAGTACCAGGTAATAACATGGTTATATACAGGAAGTACCAGGTAATAACATGGCTATATACAGGAAGTACCAGGTAATAACATGGCTATATACAGGAATTACCAGGTAATAACATGGCTATATACAGGAAGTACCAGGTAATAACATGGCTATATACAGGAAGTACCAGGTAATAACATGGCTATATACAGGAAGTACCAGGTAATAACATGGCTATATACAGGAAGTACCAGGTAATAACATGGCTATATACAGGAAGTACCAGGTAATAACATGGCTATATACAGGAAGTACCAGGTAATAACATGGCTATATACAGGAAGTACCAGGTAATAACATGGCTATATACAGGAAGTACCAGGTAATAACATGGCTATATACAGGAAGTACCAGGTAATAACATGGCTATATACAGGAAGTACCAGGTAATAACATGGCTATATACAGGAAGTACCAGGTAATAACATGGCTATATACAGGAAGTACCAGGTAATAACATGGCTATATACAGGAAGTACCAGGTAATAACATGGCTATATACAGGAAGTACCAGGTAATAACATGGCTATATACAGGAAGTACCAGGTAATAACATGGCTATATACAGGAAGTACCAGGTAATAACATGGCTATATACAGGAAGTACCAGGTAATAACATGGCTATATACAGGAAGTACCAGGTAATAACATGGCTATATACAGGAAGTACCAGGTAATAACATGGCTATATACAGGAAGTACCAGGTAATAACATGGCTATATACAGGAAGTACCAGGTAATAACATGGCTATATACAGGACGTACCAGGTAATAACATGGCTATATACAGGACGTACCAGGTAATAACATGGCTATATACAGGAAGTACCAGGTAATAACATGGTTATATACAGGAAGTACCAGGTAATAACATGGCTATATACAGGAAGTACCAGGTAATAACGTGGCTATATACAGGAAGTACCAGGTAATAACGTGGCTATATACAGGAAGTACCAGGTAATAACGTGGCTATATACAGGAAGTACCAGGTAATAACGTGGCTATATACAGGAAGTACCAGGTAATAACATGGTTATATACAGGAAGTACCAGGTAATAACATGGTTATATACAGGAAGTACCAGGTAATAACATGGCTATATACAGGAAGTACCAGGTAATAACATGGCTATATACAGGAAGTACCAGGTAATAACATGGCTATATACAGGACGTACCAGGTAATAACATGGCTATATACAGGAAGTACCAGGTAATAACATGGCTATATACAGGAAGTACCAGGTAATAACATGGCTATATACAGGAAGTTCCAGGTAATAACATGGCTATATACAGGGAGTACCAGGTAATAACATGGCTATATACAGGGAGTACCAAGTAATAACATGGTTATATACAGGGAGTACCAGGTAATAACATAGCTATATACAGGGAGCACCCGGTAACAACGTGGCTATATACAGGGAGCACCCGGTAATAACGTGGCTATATACAGGAAGTACCAGGTAATAACATGGCTATATACAGGGAGCACCAGGTAATAACATGGCTATATACAGGGAGCACCCGGTAACAACATGGCTATATACAGGGAGCACCCGGTAACAACATGGCTACATACAGGGAGCACCCGGTAACAACATGGCTACATACAGGGAGCACCCGGTAACAACATGGCTACATACAGGGAGCACCCGGTAATAACGTGGCTATATACAGGAAGTACCAGGTAATAACATGGCTATAAACAGGAAGCACCAGGTAATAACATGGCTATATACAGGAAATACCAAGTAATAACATGGCTATATATTTTGTCACGTTTTTGTTATTTTTGGTGTTGGGCTGGTATTTTGTCAGCTGTTCGAGCACATTCAATTTAGTCTTGAACCAAGCCGAAGTTCGGTAGCCAAAGACTCTGCCCCTTTGTCGGTGATTGGTCGACAGTAGGGATTCTTCAATGAAGTGTTTGTTGTAATTCAATAACAAGACGACTCGTTTAAATGTTGCCCCTTGAGAAATAATGCACCAAGCAGTTAGACAGCAAGACACCCTCCGCAAAAACGTCAAACAATTAGATTTCTAATGTTATCTTGGATTCATTCGGACTATTTTGAGTAAGTGTACTTGTTGCTACAGGGTCTCAAGTGTGAATTTTTTTTTGGACTATTTTCTCTTGTATTTCGAGCAGAGATATTTTAAGTAAACAACCACAGACATTTTATTTCCCTTGCTAGCCAAGATCTGCAAGGATCAAACAATCTGTCTGCTGACGCCTTAAAAGGCACCTCACTTCTATTGATGTAATGCAGCATGAAAGCTCTGTCTGTCACCCCCTCCCCCATACACACCATGCTCTGCACAACACACTAATCACCACGTTTCCATGGTGTTGGCGTGTGTGTGTGTGTGTGTGTGTGTTCACACCAACAATAAAATGTGCTATCCTGGAGCCAAAGCTCACAGCTCATACAAACTACAAATAAATGAACATCTTGTCAGTTGTCAGACTCCTGTCTAGTGACATGCATCAGAAACCTTTTGAAGCACAGACGTAAAACTCATTCCACCGAGGGTCGAGTGTCTGTAGGTTCTCACTTCTCCCTTGTACTTGGTTGATGAATTAAGGTCAGTAATTAGTGAACAACTCCCCCTCACCTGGTGGTCCAGGTCTGAATTGAAGGGAAAGAACCAGCAGGCTCTAGGCCCTACATGGAATGAGTTTGACATCCCTGCTTTAAAGCATGAAATATTAACCTTGTCCAGCCAAGACCAGGGACGAGGAGGGACGGACCGACCGAAAGTCACGACAGGAGGGAGCGACTGACCGAGCGAGGGGTCACGTCAAGAGGGAGCGACCGGCCACGTCAGGAGGGGAGGGAGGGAGGGAGGGAGCGACCGACCGAGGGGTCAGGGAGGGACGGAGCGACCAACCGAGGGGTCAGGTCAGGAAGGACTCTATCTCCTGTCACCCTCTCCAGTAGAAACACATTTAATTTGGTCCGTCCGTCCCTCTCTTCCATTAGTTCACAGTTCGAGAGCTGAGGCCCAAAACAAAGAATCACTGTCCCTCTTCACCAACTGACCACAACACATCTCAATAGCCACAGCTGTTTGTTTATGCTAAGTACTTAGTGGAGGAATGAACTGTCCAGGCCAAATACTGTCTATCATTCATCCTACTGTAGCCACGTCTAGACCGACTAGTTACTGTAGCCACGTCTAGACCGAGTAGTTACTGTAGCCACGTCTAGACCGAGTAGTTACTGTAGCCACGTCTAGACCGAGTAGTTACTGTAGCCACGTCTAGACCGAGTAGTTACTGTAGCCACGTCTAGACCGAGTAGTTACTGTAGCCACGTCTAGACCGAGTAGTTACTGTAGCCACGTCTAGACCGAGTAGTTACTGTAGCCACGTCTAGACCGAGTAGTTACTGTAGCCACGTCTAGACCGAGTAGTTACTGTAGCCACGTCTAGACCGAGTAGTTACTGTAGCCACGTCTAGACCGAGTAGTTACTGTAGCCACGTCTAGACCGAGTAGTTACTGTAGCCACGTCTAGACCGAGTAGTTACTGTAGCCACGTCTAGACCGAGTAGTTACTGTAGCCACGTCTAGACGGAGTAGTTACTGTAGCCACGTCTAGACGGAGTAGTTACTGTAGCCACGTCTAGATGGAGTAGTTACTGTAGCCACGTCTAGATGACTAGTTACTGTAGCCACGTCCAGATGAGTAGTTACTGTAGCCACGTCCAGACCGAGTAGTTACTGTAGCCACGTCCAGACCGAGTAGTTACTGTAGCCACGTCTAGATGACTAGTTACTGTAGCCACGTCTAGATGACTAGTTACTGTAGCCTCGTCTAGATGACTAGTTACTGTAGCCACGTCTAGACGAGTAGTTACTGTAGCCACGTCCAGACCGAGTAGTTACTGTAGCCACGTCTAGATGACTAGTTACTGTAGCCACGTCTAGATGACTAGTTACTGTAGCCTCGTCTAGATGAGTAGTTACTGTAGCCTCGTCTAGATGAGTAGTTACTGTAGCCACGTCTAGACGAGTAGTTACTGTAGCCACGTCCAGACCGAGTAGTTACTGTAGCCACGTCTAGATGACTAGTTACTGTAGCCACGTCTAGATGACTAGTTACTGTAGCCACGTCCAGATGAGTAGTTACTGTAGCCACGTCCAGACCGAGTAGTTACTGTAGCCACGTCCAGACCGAGTAGTTACTGTAGCCACGTCTAGATGACTAGTTACTGTAGCCACGTCTAGATGACTAGTTACTGTAGCCTCGTCTAGATGAGTAGTTACTGTAGCCTCGTCTAGATGACTAGTTACTGTAGCCACGTCTAGACGAGTAGTTACTGTAGCCACGTCCAGACCGAGTAGTTACTGTAGCCACGTCTAGATGACTAGTTACTGTAGCCACGTCTAGATGACTAGTTACTGTAGCCACGTCCAGATGAGTAGTTACTGTAGCCACGTCCAGACCGAGTAGTTACTGTAGCCACGTCCAGACCGAGTAGTTACTGTAGCCACGTCCAGACCGAGTAGTTACTGTAGCCACGTCCAGACCGAGTAGTTACTGTAGCCACGTCTAGATGACTAGTTACTGTAGCCTCGTCTAGATGACTAGTTACTGTAGCCACGTCTAGATGACTAGTTACTGTAGCCACGTCTAGACCGACTAGTTACTGTAGCCACGTCTAGATGACTAGTTACTGTAGCCTCGTCTAGATGAGTAGTTACTGTAGCCACGTCTAGAGGGAGTAGTTAACACATCCTAGACATCTAAACATCTAAATAAACAGGAGAAAATAACATTGGATGAATCAGGTGGATAATTATACTCATTGCTTGATTGCTATTCAGAAAAGTTCCATTAATATTGTGAACATGGGTAAGATGAGAGAACTTGAGTTTTGTTCTGTTTCTACTAAACTGAGACAGCCAAGTGTGCAGCTTGAAACAAGGACACAGTGAGAGAAACCCTTTAACACAGCAGCTAGCCTCCACACTGTAGTCCCACAACAGCAGCTAGCCTCCACACTGTAGTCCCCCAACAGCAGCTAGCCTCCACACTGTAGTTCCACAACAGCAGCTAGCCTCCACACTGTAGTCCCACAACAGCAGCTAGCCTCCACACTGTAGTCCCACAACAGCAGCTAGCCTCCACACTGTAGTCCCACAACAGCAGCTAGCCTCCACACTGTAGTCCCACAACAGCAGCTAGCCTCCACACTGTAGTCCCACAACAGCAGCTAGCCTCCACACTGTAGTCCCACAACAGCAGCTAGCCTCCACACTGTAGTCCCCCAACAGCAGCTAGCCTCCACACTGTAGTCCCACAACAGCAGCTAGCCTCCACACTGTAGTCCCACAACAGCAGCTAGCCTCCACACTGTAGTCCCACAACAGCAGCTAGCCTCCACACTGTAGTACCACAACAGCAGCTAGCCTCCACACTGTAGTCCCACAACAGCAGCTAGCCTCCACACTGTAGTCCCACAACAGCAGCTAGCCCCCACACTGTAGTACCACAACAGCAGCTAGCCTCCACACTGTAGTCCCACAACAGCAGCTAGCCCCCACACTGTAGTACCACAACAGCAGCTAGCCTCCACACTGTAGTCCCACAACAGCAGCTGGCCTCCACACTGTAGTCCCACAACAGCAGCTAGCCTCCACACTGTAGTCCCACAACAGCAGCTAGCCCCACACTGTAGTACCACAACAGCAGCTAGCCTCCACACTGTAGTACCACAACAGCAGCTAGCCTCCACACTGTAGTCCCACAACAGCAGCTAGCCCCCACACTGTAGTACCACAACAGCAGCTAGCCTCCACACTGTAGTCCCACAACAGCAGCTGGCCTCCACACTGTAGTCCCACAACAGCAGCTAGCCTCCACACTGTAGTCCCACAACAGCAGCTAGCCCCACACTGTAGTACCACAACAGCAGCTAGCCTCCACACTGTAGTCCCACAACAGCAGCTGGCCTCCACACTGTAGTCCCACAACAGCAGCTAGCCTCCACACTGTAGTCCCACAACAGCAGCTAGCCCCACACTGTAGTACCACAACAGCAGCTAGCCTCCACACTGTAGTACCACAACAGCAGCTAGCCTCCACACTGTAGTCCCACAACAGCAGCTAGCCCCCACACTGTAGTACCACAACAGCAGCTAGCCTCCACACTGTAGTCCCACAACAGCAGCGAAGTGAAAGAGGCCTTGGGAGAGTCCCTGTGAACACAAAGGAATAGAACTCACCGGTGAAGATGTCGTGGAAGCTACAGGTAGACACGTGTCCGGCGGAGGATCTCCGTGTGGCACACAGGGGCTGACTGCCCCCCCTCAGCCTGTCCTCCGACCCTCCGTACCCCTCCAGGTAGTCTGCTGATCCTGTCTTGATGGGGCGCTCCCTGTCCAGCTCCTCGGTCCAGTCCGCGGACCAGCTGAGGGGACCGGCGATGCTGTGGGAGCGCTGTCGTCTAACCCTCCACTTCTCCGTGCGGTGTCCCAGGTCGTGGCAGCGCTGGCGGAACAAGGGGCTCCGTGAGGGCGAGGTGCCTGGGGAGCCAGAGAGTTGCCTGGTGGTGGTCTTGATGTAAGAAGGGTAAATGGGAGGGTAGGGTTTGACTGTGGGGCTGGTGCCTGAGGAAGAGTGGTTGTAGGATGGAAGGGTGGAGGTCAGGGTGGACTTGAGGAGACGCATGGCCAGGCTAGGGCTCTCCTGAGAGGGCCAAGGGGAGAAGGACACGCTGCTCTTCCTTCTCTGGGTGATCAGAGGGTCGTCGGCAGGCTCAGAGCACCCCAGATCACCCCTGCTAAGACACTCCAGGGACTCAACGCTGACTGCAGCCCCCACCCCTGCCCCCACCCAGTCCCCCACCCTCCCCTCTTCCTCAGAGGCATTGCCAGAGCTCAGGTCTATGTCCTCGTGGCTCGTGGTCGCATCACTGTGACTAAGGCTCTCGGCTGACAGGGGAGGCATGTCCAGGTCATTCTCCTCCTCCTCCTCCCCTTCCTCCACCTCCTCCAACACCTCCTTCTCCTCTCTGAGAGGAGACTCCACAGCGCTCTCAAAGGAGGCTGTGAGGTCTGGGAAGCTGGTAGCGCTGGTTGTCTTGGTAACATGGCCGTTCGTCTGGGCAGTGGGGGGCTGAGAGAGGGGCTGAGTGTTACCGTTAACCTCTTGGCAGCTCAATGCCTCCTCGGCCTGCTCCTCCTCCTGCTCCTTTGTCCCAGAGAAAGAGGAGGAGGCACAAAGAGCTGGTTCTGTTTCAGCCCCTCTCAGCTCCCAGTTGAGTTCCTCTGTAGCAGTGGTAGCTCCCCTCTCCTCCTCCACCGCCTCCTCCTCCTCCTCCCCATCCAGAGACAGAGACAGTTTAGAAAGCAGGCCATTCTCCCGGCCAGTGACGGGGGCTGTCTCTGGGGCAGAGAGAGGCTCCGGTGGGGATTTGGTTTGTTCAGTGGGACTGGGGGTAGTTATAACCTCGTCAGACCTCTGTTTCCTCCACCCTCCTCCCCAACCCAGCTCTTCACTCAGCTCAGCGGTGGAGATAATCACCCCCTGCTGTAGTCTAATAGCCTGCTGGATGTCGGCTAGCAGGTCCTCTTGTTCTGCAGCTGAGTGAAAGCTATAGATGTCCGGGTCTGAACCAGAGCTGCTCCTCTTTCTCTGTTCAACCACCCCCTGCTGGTCTGGAGCAGTGTCCGCGGTCGCCCCCGTGGGCTGAGGCTGACGGCTCTCCCCCGTGGGCTGACGGCTCTCCCCCGTGATACAACCATGACTCCTAGCACCATGCCCATCACCAGGCTCTGCTGGTCCCTCGGTGTCAGATTGGCCCAGCTCGTCAGCTGACAGAGAGAGATCTGGTGTTTTGGTGTGAGCAGAGTGAGCGGAGTCCAGCTCATTCTGAGACGACAACACATCCTCCCTGGATCCCCCTGTCGATCCCTTCCCCTTTAGATTCTTCCTCTTCCTGATAGAGAACACAGAGGATTTAGACTCCTTCTTATTCTTCTTCTCCTCTCCTCCTCCTTTGCCATGTTTTCCGTGGGATTTCTTGCCGTGGTGAAATCCTTTGTTTGTGCCGTCAGTGTGACGGGGCTCCCCGGTGGTATGTTCTGCTGCGTCCTGTCCGTATCCGTCCCCCTCTTTCCCCTTCTTCTGCTTCCCCTCCTGGTTCCCCATGATGCTGAATCTCAGCCTCCACTTCTGTCTGGTGCCGAGACTCAGGCCATGTCTTTGAAAACAGCTGCCATTTTCTCTGCTGCTCCTCCGTCTACGTCTGCGTAGCTGCTGCGAGGCTGTGATGCTGCTTTCCCGTGACGATGATGAGAGAAGCAGTGCTGATGATGATGATGATGCGAAGACGACGTACGCCTGCTCTCGCTCTCCTCCTCCCTGCGCCAGTGCGATATCTCGCTGCTTCTCTTCTCCCCCTCCTCCCTGCTCGATTTCTCGCTGCTTCCCTTTTCCCCCTCCTCCCTGCAGCCTCTTTCCATGCGCGTGCACCTGCTCTCTCTCTCCCGTCTCACTCTCCTCCTCTCCATCTGCTGCTCTGCATAATGTGCTGAGCCTAGCAGGGATGGAGGAAGAGAAATAGCTTTCAGAAACAACAGTAGAAGAGGTCTCCGCCGGCTGCCTCTCCGCAGGCTGCCTCCTCGCCAGGGGTAGAGAAAACCATGGCTGGGGAGTTGGGTACTGGCTGGGCTCTAGGGAGAGGTGGCCGCTGTGACAGAGAGTCTGGCGGGGAGAACGGGTGTTATAAGGACTATAGCGGAGAGTGTGTCTGTTATAGGGGCTGCGGCAGGGAGTCTGGCTGCGGCAGGGGCTGTGAAGGGGAGTGCGGCTGGGAGTGTTGCCATTATAGGGGCTGTGACAGGGAGTCTGACGGGGAGTGTGGCTGTTATAGGGGCTGTGACGGGGAGTGTGGCTGTTATAGGGGCTGTGACGGGGAGTCTGATGGGGATTGTGTCTGTTTGTATTCATATTGAACAGGCACACAGTTCTCCCTGTGAAAGGAGTCCTGACAATGCTCTCCCTCAGCACAGGGATGTGGTTTTCTATAGTCTGGATGGTGCGCATGGTGAAGTCTTGATGCTGGGGACAGTTCTCCCAGTGAGGGTGTCTGGAGAAAAACAGGATACAATAAATATGATTAATTAAACATACACAAATTCAAAAGTTTGGGGTCCCTTAGAAATCACTCCTGTGTTCCAATGGCACGTTGTGTTAGCCTTTAAAAATGATAAACTTGGATTATCTAACACAACGTGCCATTGGAACACAGGAGTGCCCCCCCCCCGGGTTGTGCCGTGTCAGAGATCTTTGTGGGCTATACTCAGCCTTGTCTCGGTATGGTAAGTTGGTGGTTGAAGATATCCCTCTAGTGGTGTGGGAGCTGTGCTTTGGCAAAGTGGGTGGGGTTATATCCTGCCTGTTTGGCCCTGTCTGAGGGTATCGTCGTACAGGGTCACAGTGTCTCCTGACCCCTCCTGTCTCAGCCTCCATTATTTATGCTGCAGTAGTTTGTGTGTCGGGGGGCTAGGGTCAGTTTGTTAAAGCTGGAGTACTTCTCCTGTCTTATCCGATGTCCTGTGTGAATTTAAGTATGCTCTCTCTAATTCTCTCTTTCTCTCTCTCGGAGGACCTGAGCCCGAGGACCATGCCTCAGGACAAACTGGCATGATGAATCCTTGTTGTCCCCAGTCCACCTGGTCGTGCTGCTGCTCCAGTTTCAACTGTTCTGCCTGCAGCTATGGAGCCCTGACCTGTTCACTGTGATTATTATTATTTGACCATGCTGGTCATTTATGAACATTTGAACATCTTGGCCATGTTATGTTATAATCTCTACCCGGCACAGCCAGAAGAGGACTGGCCACCCCTCATAGCCTGGTTCCTATCTACGTTTCTTCCTCGAGTTCTGGTCTTTCTAGGGAGTTTTTCCTAGCCACCGTGCTTCTACATTGCTTGCTGTTTGGGGTTTTAGGCTGGGTTTCTGTACAGCACTTTGAGATATCAGCTGATGTAAAAAGGGCTATATAAATACATTTGATTGATGCTGATAATGGGCCTCTGTATGCCTATGCAGATATTCCATAAAAAAAATCTGCAGTTTCCAGCTACAAGAGTCATTTACAACATTAACAATGTCTACACTGTATTTCTGATCAATTTGATGTTATTTTAAAAAGTGCTTATCTTTAAAAAACAAGGACATTTCCAAACTTTTGAACAGTATTTATTATTATTATTATTATTATTTAATTGTTTTAAATTGACCAGCCACTCAGATTTGTTTTTACCAACCAACAGATTTTTGTTTGCTAAAATTACACCAACAAAACAAAAAGCTGATTCACATACAATACAATAAAACGTATAATTAGTATGAAGTCGTGGTACATTGATTAATTTAATGACATTTGTGACCCGAGTCTTTCAAAGCTGCACAATGCAGAAACTGCCCCTCCATTTCCTAGTTGCTACAATTAGAATAGTTCGGTCTGTGACAAAACAAGCAAGTAGTGTGAAGAATCATTATACCCGCGGGCCTTACCCGCGGGCCTTACCCACGGGCCTTACCCACGGGCCTTACCCACGGGCCTTACCCAACAGTGTGATTTATATGTAAAAAAAAAGTACAGTAGGCTACATACAGTAGAGAGGCTACATACAGTAGAGAGGCTATATACAGTAGAGAGGCTATATACAATAGAGAGGCTATATACAGTAGAGAGGCTATATACAGTAGAGAGGCTATATACAGTAGAGAGGCTATATACAGTAGAGAGGCTATATACAGTAGAGAGGCTATATACAGTAGAGGGGCTATATACAGTAGAGGGGCTATATACAGTAGAGGGGCTATATACAGTAGAGGGGCTATATACAGTAGAGGGGCTATATACAGTAGAGGGGCTATATACAGTAGAGGGGCTATATACAGTAGAGGGGCTATATACAGTAGAGAGGCTATATACAGTAGAGAGGCTATATACAGTAGAGGCTACATACAGTAGAGAGGCTACATACAGTAGAGAGGCTACATACAGTAGAGAGGCTACATACAGTAGAGAGGCTACATACAGTAGAGAGGCTACATACAGTAGAGAGGCTACATACAGTAGAGAGGCTACATACAGTAGAGAGGCTATATACAGTAGAGAGGCTATATACAGTAGAGAGGCTACATACAGTAGAGAGGCTATATACAGTAGAGAGACTATATACAGTATAGAGGTTATATACAGTAGAGGCTATATACAGTAGAGAGGCTATATACAGTAGAGAGGCTATATACAGTAGAGGCTATATACAGTAGAGGTTATATACAGTAGAGGTTATATACAGTAGAGGGGCTACATACAGTAGAGAGGCTACATACAGTAGAGAGGCTACATACAGTAGAGAGGCTACATACAGTAGAGAGGCTACATACAGTAGAGAGGCTACATACAGTAGAGAGGCTACATACAGTAGAGAGGCTACATACAGTAGAGAGGCTACATACAGTAGAGGCTACATACAATAGAGGCTACATACAATAGAGGCTACATACAATAGAGAGGCTACATACAGTAGAGAGGCTACATACAGTAGAGAGGCTACATACAGTAGAGAGGCTACATACAGTAGAGAGGCTACATACAGTAGAGAGGCTACATACAGTAGAGAGGCTACATACAGTAGAGAGGCTACATACAGTAGAGAGGCTACATACAGTAGAGAGGCTACATACAGTAGAGAGGCTACATACAGTAGAGAGGCTACATACAGTAGAGAGGCTACATACATACAGTACAGGATGGCAACAACTGCCCGAGTTACACCAGGAAAGCACAATCCTCCCATCAGTACTCAGACTGTCCGCAATAGGCTGAGAGGCTGGACTGGGGGCTTGTAGGCCTGTTGTAAGGCAGGTCCACACCACACATCACCGGTAACAACGTCGCATATGGGCACAAACCCACCGTCGCTGGACCAGACAGGACTGGCAAAGTGCTCTTCACTGACGAATCGCGGTTGTGTCTCACCAGTGGTGATGGTCGGATTCGCGTTTATCGTCAAAGGAATGAGCGTTACACCGAGGCCTGTACTCTGGAGCGGGATGGATTTGGAGGTGGAGGGTCTGTTATGGTCTGGGGCGGTGTGTCACAGCATCATCGGATTGAGCTTGTCGTCATTGCAGGCAATCTCAACACCTTGCGTTACAGGGAAGACATCCTCCTCCCTCATGTGGTACCCTTCCTGCAGGCTCATCCTGACATGACCCTCCAGCATGACAATGCCACCAGCCATACTGCTCGTTCTGTGAGTGATTTCCTTCAAAACAGGAATGTCAGTGTTCTGCCATGAACAGCAAAGAGCCCGGATCTCAATCCCATTGAGCACATATGGGACCTGTTGGATCAGAGGGAGCGGGCTAGGGCCATTCCCTGAAGAAATGTCCGTGAACATTCAGGCGCCTTGGTGGAAGAGTAACATCTCACAGCAAGAACGGGAAGATCTGGTGCAGTCCATGAGGAGGAGATGCACTGAAGTACTTAATGCAGCTGGTGGCCACACCAGATACTGACTGTTACTTTTGATTTTGACCCCCCTTTGTTCAGGGACACATTATTCCATTTCTGTTCGTCACGTCTGTGGAACTTGTTCAGGTTATGTCTCAGTTGTTGAATCTTATGTCCATACAAATATTTACACATGTTAATTAAGTTTGCTGATAATAAACGCAGTTGACAGTGAGAGGACGTTTATATTTTTGCTGAGTCTATGATAAACAGAGTAGCAGCAGTGCAAGATAGGGGTTAGGGGGCGGGGGTCACAATGCAAATAATCTGCCATTTGATTGCCTGTTCAGGAGTCTTATGGCTTGGGGGTATAAACTGTTGAGAAGCCTTTTGGTCCTAGACATGGCACTCCGGTACCGCTTGCCATGCGGAAGTACAGAGAACAGTCTATGACTAGGGTGGCTGGGGTCTTTGACCATTTTTAGGACCTTCCTCTGACTCCGCCTGGTGTAGAGGTCCTGGATGGCAGGAAGCTTAGCCCCAGCGATGTACTGGGCCGTACGCACTACCCTCTGTAGTGCCTTGCGGTCGAAGGCCGAGCAGTTGCCGTACCAGAGTGATGCAACCAGTCAGGATGTCGATGTTGCAGATGTAGAACCTTTTGAGGATCTGAGGACCCATGCCAAATCTTTTCTTTCTCCCGAGGGGGAATAGGCTTTGTCATTCCCTCGTCACGACTGTCTTGGTGTGTTTGGACCATTCTAGTTTGTTGGCGATGTGGACACCAAGGAACTTGAAGCACTCAACCTGCTCCATTACAGGCCCATCGATGAGAATGGGGCACCCACCGGTGATCAGGCCTACCACTGTTGTGTCGTCTGCAAACTTAATGACGGTGTTGGAGTTGTGCCTGGCCACGCAGTCGTGGGTGAACAGGGAGTACAGGAGGGGACTGAGCATGCACCCCTGAGGGGCCCACGTGTTGAGGATCAGTGTGGCAGATGTGTTGCCATTTACCCTCTTCACCTGGGGACAGCCCGTCAGGAAGTCCAGGATCCAGTTGCAGAGGGAGGGGTTTAAGTCCCAGGATCCTTAGCTTAGTGATGAGCTTTGAGGGTACGATGGTGTTGAACGCTGGGTTGTCGTCAATGAATAGCACTCTCGCGTAGGTGTTCCTTTTGTCCAGCTGGGAAAGGGTAGCGTGGAGTGCAATTGAGATTGCATCATCTGTGGATCTGTTAGGGCGGTATGCAAATTGGATTGGGTCTAGGGTTTCTGGGATAATGGTGTTGATGTGAGGCATGACCAACCTTTCAAAGCACTTCATGGCTACGGACCTGAGTGCTACGGGTCGGTGGTGATTTAGGCAGGTTACCTTAGTGTTCTTGGGCACAGGGACTATGGTGGTCTTCTTGAAATATGTTGGTATTACAGACTCAAATCATGGACAAGTTGAAAATGTCAGGGAATACACCTGCCAGTTGGTCAGCACATGCCCAGAGCACACGTCCTGGTAATCCGGTTGGCCCCGCGGCCTTGTGAATGTCTTTATATGTTTATAAAGGTCTTACTCACGTCGGCTATGGAGAGCATGATCATGTAGTCGTCCGGAACAGCTGATGCTCTCATGCATCCCTCAGTGTTATTTGCCACGAAGCGAGCACAGAAGTAGTTGCTCGTCTGGTAGGCTCGTGTCACTGGGCAGCTCTCAGCTGTGCTTCCCTTTGCAGTCTAATAGTTTGCAGGCCCTGTCAAATAAGACGAGCGTCGGTGCAGGTATAGTACAATTCAATCTTAGCACTGTATTGAAGCGTTGCCTGTTTGATGGTTCGTTGGAGGGCATAGCAGGATTTCTTCTAAGCTTCCGGGTTAGAATTCCGCACCTTGAAAGCGGCAACCCTTCCCTTTAGCTCAGTGTGGATGTTGCCTATAATCCATGGTTTCTGGTTGGGGTATGTAGGTACGGTCACTGTGGGGACGACGTCATCGATGCACTTATTGATGAAGCCAGTGACTGATGTAGTGTACTCCTCAATGCCATCTTAAGAATCCCGGAACATGTTCCAGTCTGTGATAGCAAAACAGTCCTGTAGTTTAGCATCTGCTTCATCTTAACACTTTTTACTGGTGCTTCCTGATCGAGTTACTGGTGCTTCCTGCTTTAATTTTTGCTTGTAAGCAAGAATCAGGAGGATATAATTATATTCAGATGTGCAAAATGGAGGGTGAGCTTTGTATGTGTCTCTGTGTGTGGAGTACAGGGGAACTAGAATGTTTTTTCCCCCTCTGATTGCACATTTAACATGTCGATAGAAATGAGGTAGAACTGATTTAAGTTTCCCTGCATTAAAGTCTCCGGCCACTAGGAGCGCCGCCTCTGGGTGAGTGATTTCCTGTTTGCTTATTTCCTTATACAGCGGTCTTAGTGCCAGCATCTGTCTGCAGTGGTAAATAAACAGCCACGAAAAGTATAGATGAAAACTCGTGGCAAATAGTGTGGTCTACAGTCGATATTCTACTACAGGCGAACAAAATCTAGAGACTTTCTTAGATTTCGTGTACCAGCTGTTTACAAATATGCACAGCCCCCCCCCCCATCTTGTGTTGTTCCATCTAGCCGGTGCAGCGTACATCCCGCTAGCTGAATATACGTCATCATTTAGCCACGATTCCGTGAAACATAAGATATTAGTTTTTGATGTCCCGCTGGTAGGATATTCGTGATCATACCTTGTCTAATTTATTGTCCAATGATTGCCAACGTACAATGTAATATTGATGTAACGGCAGCTTTCCCAATCGCCTTCTCCGGATCCTTACGAGGAACCCCGCTCTGTGTCCTCTGAACCTGCGCCTCTTTCTCTTGCCAATGATGGGGATGTCGGCCTTGTCGGGTGTCTGAAGTACATTCTGTGCGTCCTGTTTGTTGACGATAACATCTTTGTCTAATCCGAGGTGAGTGATCTCTGTCCTGATATCCACTGTGAAATGTTTTCCATTACCAAAAATATAGTATTTTCAGCTGGTGTAGTATTTATATTATATTAATATAGTATTTATATTAATATAGTATTTATATTATATTACTATAGTATTTATATTATATTTATATAGTGTTTATATTAATATAGTATTTATATTATATTAATATAGTATTTTCAGCTGGTGTACAAAACCAAAAGACGCAAAAACAAAACAGATCTACCGCTTTCTTAGACTTGCTCTCAATGAAAATGACAGCAGTCTATAACTCACATTTCTACGTGCATTTTGTAGGGTCGCCAACAAAGTTATATAAAGAGCTCTTAGCGGTCGAACAGGGAAATGGTTCCTATAGTTTTTCTACCATTCATTTTAGAAACACTTAAAAGGTGTTTCGTGTAGGCTCACCCCGGCTTGGCATTTTTGATAACCATGTAAATCTCTCTCGGACAAAGTGACTTATTAGTCTATATTTACTCTCAGATTCAAAAATGATAATTAGCATCAAAGTAGACATCAGGCAAAACTACAAATCCCAGCATGCTCCTGCACATCCTCTCCAGCTGACACCTTTGCTAACAGGTATTGTGTCCATGTAAAACTTGCACAAGACCTGTTCACAGAATTGTCCATTTAAAGGAATGTAGCCAATTTATTCATTACCTCATGTAACAGATGGTAAGAATCTATGGATTAACTCTTGGCTTGAGTCGGCAGTCTCGTCCAGATCATTGTGGAATTTGCAGTTCTTTATCATAGCCACATTAGTAGGTAATTAGCATTTCAGTTTTGGTAGGTAAATACAGGCAGATATATTTATTTTAAAAAGTCACCTTGCCAGAGAGAGATGTAGTTATTATTAAAATGTCACACCAGGGTAAGCCTACACGAAACACAGCCCTTATTTTAAGTGTTGCTAAAATCCCCTATGGGGGAAAAGGAACAGTTGAGAAAACAATTGGAACCATTCCCCTGTTTGACCGCCAGGTTTTATGGCTATTACGAGGCACACTGTGATACTCCATTACAGCTTTAACGGAAATATCTGAGGCACAAAAATGCACAGCTGGCCCTTTAAGGGCGGGCGGTTACCGTGGTAACGCGATTTCAGTCACGTTTGTGCGACTGAGATTGAGTCTGACGTTTTAGTTTATTGCCTGCTGAAAGGTGAATTAGTCTCGCAGTGTTTGGTGGAAAGCAGACTGCCTCTATTGTGTTTATTTTTTTATTATTATCCTAGAACAGTATTTCTGCCGTTTTTGTTTATCGCACAAAGTCAAACATCTACAAATCCTACAGCCTATCCCACCTTGCGCTACAACACCGCCTGGCTGGAGCTGAGCACAGGCATGACTTTTTTTAAATTGACTTTAAACAGAAGTCTGTGAGTCTTTTAACCTTGTTTCTTGGTTATGTACATCGTTTTATTCATTGTAAATAAGAATTTGTTCTTAACTGACTTGACTGGCTAAATAATGGTTAAATAAAAACTGCTAGGGAAGAGAAGACGCGGCTTCTAGTCAGAAAACAGGAGGACAATCTACACTGGAGTTGCTTACCAAGACGACATTGACTGTAACTAGGCCACTCAGTAACACTTCACTTAAATCGTCTTGAAAATATATGGCAAGACCTGAAAATAGCTGTCCAGTAAAGATAAAAAACCAACGCGACAGAGGTTAAAGATTTTTTTAAATAATAAATGGGCAAATATTGTACAATTCAGGTGTGCAAAGCTCTTAGAGATTTACCCTGAAAGACTCACAGCTGCAATCACTGCCAAAGGTGATTCTAACATGCATCAACTCAGGAGGTTGAATAATCATGCAATAAAGTTAATATATATTTTTACAAAAGCTATAATTCCCCCCCCTCCCCCCAAAAAAGACAAATACATTTTAATCTGACCCTGTAACAAAATTCAAAGGGTGTGAAGACTTTCTGAAGGCCCTGTTTATCTACACACACTACATGTCCAACAGTATGTGGACACCTGCTCCTCAAACACCTCATTCCAGAATCACGAGCATATGGAGTTGGTCCCCTCCCCCTTTACTGACACAACAGCCTCCACTCTTCTGGGAAGGCTTTCCACTAGATGTTGGAACAATGCTGTGGGGACTTGCTTCCATTCAGCCACAAGAGCATTAGTGAGGTTAGGGGTTGAGGTCTGTGTAGGCCAGGCAAGTTCTTCCACACCGGTCTTGACAACAAATTTCTGTATGGACCTTGCTTTGTGCACGGGGGCATTGTCATTCTGAAACAGGAAAGGGCCTTCCCCAAACTTTTGCCACAAAGATGGAAGCACAGAATCGTCTAGAATGTCATTGTATGCTGTAGCGTTAAGATTTCCCTTCACTGGAACTAAGGGGCCCGAACCATGAAAAACAGCCCCAGACTATTATTCCTCCTCCACCAAACTTAAGTTGAAAACTAGAATAAGTAAGCAAATTGACGTTGAAAATACGCATTTTCCAGACGTTGAAGTTATGTTCAATTTAGGTTTCTGAATGAAAGTTATTTCAAGTATTTTTAAAATACATATTTTCCAGGAAGTTGAAAAGGCGTCTTTTCCAAACACCAAAATGACAGATTTCCACCGGTCTAGATAAAAATCTGTCGTTCTAGGCCGTCATTGAAAATAAGAATTTGTTCTTAACTGACCTGCCTAGTTAAATAAAAAGGTAAAAAAAAAAATAAGTGGTTCTGTCATTCGGGATCAGGATAACTCACTGTATTCATCATAACATGTTGCATTTCAACACTCCCCCGACGACAACATTATGTTTCTGACTATATTCTTATTTTTTAGACAGGTACAACGGTGTGCGATAACGTTCAACCCGATCAGCTCCGACGCTCGTCCCCAAGCGAAATGCGCCCCGGGCAGAAGTAGTATCATCAATAGTTAAACAAAACGAACCTTTCCTGAAACTTACATTTAAAAATGGACTGACTGCCATGTTCAGATCACCAATAACCGTATTAACAGGCTAGAAAGTTACAGTTCAGGCTAATATGTTACGAAATGACAGCAACTCCATAGTGGAGGTGTAGAATGTAGATGCTGTTTCCTAATTGCAACTAATCTCGCTCTGACACCTCAACCAGATTGCGACAATTTACCGCATGTTGTGTTGGTGTCAATCAATGTGAGGAACATGGGGAAAGTTATTGGTTTTACGAACATGTGCGGGTGGAAAAATATAAATAATATTTCTCTAGCAAATTCAGACGTTACTCACATCATGTTGCCTCCGTGAAGTTAACGTTCACCGCCAGCATGCAGCCACCACATAGTCCTTTGGAAAGACGCGCCCATTCAATCAGCCATTTCATTTCTTACAGGTGTGAATTCCTTGAGTGACGTTTTGATTTTCCCGTGATCACATAGTCAAATCCGGTCATAACTTTGGCATTTGACAGTATTTAAAAAATACTTACTTGAAACAGAAGTAAACTTACTACTATAATTAACTGCTAAACCTAGAAACCCATAACGTTATACAGTCATCTATAACAACTACAACAGTGATGCCTAGTGGTTGATTTTGAGAAAACACCTAAGCCTAATGTCCTGGGGAGCATCATTTTTGGTTTATCGAGCTAACGTTATATCGTGTTCCTACGTCAAACATAAACAATCAAAAGATATAAACATGATGATGGTAATGGAACAGGAGACTCCCTTACCCTCCATTATAATAAGCTGGTCTATACTTTATACCAGCTAGTACTTACCGAATATACACTGACTGGACAAAACATTAGGAACACCTGATCTTTCCATGACATAGACTGACCAGGTGAATCCAGGTGAAAGCTATGCTCTCACTTCAATCAGTGTAGATGAAGGAGAGGAGACGGGGTTAAAGAAGGATTTTTAAGCCTTGAGACAATTGAGACTTTGATATTGTATGTGTGCTGTTCAGATGGTGAACGGTCAAGACTAAAGATTTAAGTGCTTTTTGAGCAGTAGGTGCCAGGCGCACCGGTTTGTGTCAAGAACTACAATGCTGCTGGGTTTTTTCACACTCAACAGTTTCCCCGAGTGTATCAAGAATGGTCCACCACCCAAAGGACATCCAGCCAATTTGACACAACTGTGGGAAGCATTGAAGTAAAAATGGGCCAGCATCCCCTGTGAAACGCGTTCGACACCTTATAGAGTCCATGACCAGACGAATCGATGCTGTTCTGAAGGAAGGTCTTCCTAATGTTTGGTGTGTGTGTGTGTGTGTGTAACAGGGTTATATTGGTGATTCCCCTTGCCACTTTATTGTTAAGCCAATGGGTTTGTGGTTTGAGTTTTGTCTTGCCTTCACCTACACAACATGGCATCTTATTGGCTGGTTTGCGTAGCTTGCTTACGAGGGGGGATGTTCCAGTTAGAATCGTCCCAGTGAACAAGCACCAAACCAGTGGTAAGTTGTTGGTTGCAAAGCACTGTACGTCAAAAGTGATTTTTATACTCCCAAGTGATGATTTAAATGTACAATTTATATCAATTTGTTTGTAAATGTTATTCGATCATCACACATAAGATGCAGCGTTTTTTGGTGCATAGTTGTTGTGCATTTTGTTGTAGAGAATTCCAGCTAATACTAGCTAGCAACTTACTGTGTCTGGTGGAGGGGGGTTGGTATATGTTGTACAGTGCGTGAGTGCAGAGTTGGATGGTGAGCTGTGCATCGCATGACGTGCAATTTTGTGTCGTTCTTATCAGAATAAATCTTCATGACTGGTGCTACCAAGTTGGAGTTTGTGTCGATTATTGATTGTACACAACGCAAGAAGAGTACTGTTACACGTGTGTGTGTGTGTGTGTGTGTGTGTGTGTGTGTGTGTGTGTGTGTGTGTGTGTGTGTGTGTGTGTGTGTGTGTGCGTGCGTGCGTGCGTGTGTGTAACAACAATCTGTGACCGGACACTGAAACACAGTAAGAAACTTTATTCCCCTATAAAATGACACGTTTATAAAAATTAAAATTAAAAAAATCCTTCAAATGATTTGTCATTAAAACGAGTGTTCTTCAGAAGTGCTTTAACTGGGAACAAAACTAATACAAACTCATCATATTGTCATAGCTGAACACGCCGTCTGTGTCCATCAAGGTGGAAGTAACTAACAAACCATCTCTTATAGAATATGACAAGCATAAGATTATATGGCTCAGTAACATAAGTCAATCATATCATTATAAAACATTGCAATAACGCAAAACGTGGATTTATAAAACACTTAGAAAATGACTTATCCTTCTATTGATCTGATCACATATGTGGAACAACCAAACATCTAAATGAATCTGTCCATAATTCCACACATAATGGCGATAAAACCAAACGTCTTGTATAATTCTTGTGTCAAAAAGGTGTATTTGAAAACTAGAACACTCCTTAAAACGTCTTGGAAAAAAATAAAATCCAAAATTGTGTGTCCTGGTCAACTTCTTGTGTGTCCTGGTCAACTCATTGTGTGTCCTGGTCAACTCATTGTGTGTCCTGGTCAACTCATTGTGTCCTGGTCAACTCATTGTGTGTCCTGGTCAACTCATTGTGTGTCCTGGTTAACTCATTGTGTGTCCTGGTCAACTCATTGTGTATCCTGGTCAACTCATTGTGTGTCCTGGTCAACTCATTGTGTATCGTGGTCAACTCATTGTGTGTCCTCATTGTGTGTCCTGGTCAACTCATTGTGTGTCCTCATTGTGTATCGTGGTCAACTCATCGTGTGTCCTGGTCAACTCATTGTGTGTCCTGGTCAACTCATCGTGTGTCCTGGTCAACTCATTGTGTGTCCTGGTCAACTCATTGTGTATCCTGGTCAACTCATTGTGTGTCCTGGTCAACTCATTGTGTATCCTGGTCAACTCATTGTGTGTCCTGGTCAACTCATTGTGTATCCTGGTCAACTCATTGTGTGTCCTGGTCAACTCATTGTGTATCCTGGTCAACTCATTGTGTGTCCTGGTCAACTCATTGTGTGTCCTGGTCAACTCATTGTGTGTCCTGGTCAACTCATTGTGTATCCTGGTCAACTCATTGTGTGTCCTGGTCAACTCATTGTGTGTCGTGGTCAACTCATTGTGTGTCCTCATTGTGTGTCCTGGTCAACTCATTGTGTGTCCTCATTGTGTGTCCTGGTCAACTCATTGTGTGTCCTGGTCAACTCATTGTGTGTCCTGGTCAACTCATTGTGTGTCCTGGTCAACTCATTGTGTATCCTGGTCAACTCATTGTGTGTCCTGGTCAACTCATCGTGTGTCCTGGTCAACTCATCGTGTATCCTGGTCAACTCATCGTGTGTCCTGGTCAACTCATTGTGTGTCCTGGTCAACTCATTGTGTGTCCTGGTCAACTCATTGTGTATCCTGGTCAACTCATTGTGTGTCCTCATTGTGTGTCCTGGTCAACTCATTGTGTGTCCTCATTGTGTGTCCTGGTCAACTCATTGTGTGTCCTGGTCAACTCATTGTGTATCCTGGTCAACTCATTGTGTATCCTGGTCAACTCATTGTGTGTCCTGGTTAACTCATTGTGTGTCCTGGTCAACTCATTGTGTATCCTGGTCAACTCATTGTGTGTCCTGGTCAACTCATTGTGTGTCCTGGTCAACTCATTGTGTATCGTGGTCAACTCATTGTGTGTCCTCATTGTGTGTCCTGGTCAACTCATTGTGTGTCCTGGTCAACTCATTTTGTGTCCCGGTCAACTCATTGTGTGTCCTGGTCAACTCATTGTGTGTCCTGGTCAACTCATTGTGTGTCCTGGTCAACTCATTGTGTGTCCTGGTCAACTCATTGTGTATCCTGGTCAACTCATTGTGTGTCCTCATTGTGTGTTCTGGTCAACTCATTGTGTATCCTGGTCAACTCATTGTGTGTCCTGGTCAACTCATTGTGTATCCTGGTCAACTCATTGTGAAATCCATGAAGGTCATCATGACAACAAAACTGTCCTCCCGAAACACCTGGCACCACATCAGCGAAGAGACAAAAAACTGCACCATGTTATTAAGTGGTTGCCTGGATACCGGTCTGTTGGTTGCCCGGATACCGGTCTGTACGAGTCTTATCATTCCACTCCTTCACACTCTGTGTCATGCCAGATATATAGACACGGAGTACAGGGTGTGGAATGATAGCACAAAACAGGTCTGGATTTCTAGCTAATTTAAGGACGACATCAGTTACTCCTAAAATAATAAGGTACCACTTCAAGTACAATACCCAGCCGATACACAGATAGACAGCTGGACATGCTGAGTTTGAGCCAACCAACCGTTCAGTACTACGTCATACTACATTTATACCACTAGGTGGTGCTGTTGGATTACTGACATTCTCCACCTGGAAACAGTCGGAAGGAAAAACACCTCAGTGCTCGACTTGGACTGAAATAGGTGCCTGAAATATTCATTTTGAGTGCTGGTACTGTTTGTGGAAATCTGAAATACTTTATAATATTCTATAAGAGGAACTCAAGAATAATAACATTTGAGGTGCAGATCCTCGGTGAGCTCCTTCCTACCAAAGTCAACCACAGACCACACATCTCACCTCAGGTCGACTTGTTTCATAGCTAGTAACCATTATAGTCGTAGACACATTATCTTATTTATGGTATATGACTTGTATGGAAAAACTCATCATCATTTTTTTTTTGTCAATATGTCTCCATGGTAAAACATATTTAATTACTTACATTTTACTTTATTGCAAATTATCTTGCCCCTCGTCGTTTACACGTGAACATCTTGGACCGGGGACACATTATTTTATAGAAAAGATATAACAATCATTTTAGATAAACATAGAACTGCATCATACTCTACATAAACATCAATTTAAAGAATCCACACAGTCACAATGTAAATATCACCTCATAATCACACAGTTATTTTAGATCATATAAGCAGCTTGTACACCAGCCCTGTGCTTTACAACAAGAGATGCAAAATTACAGCACCTTTCCCCATAATTCCCAGGTTTTCCACAAATCTGAATTGGAGGATTCCAACATTCCTTCCTGTTTCCAGGACTCTTCCTACCAGGATTTGTTTTTTTGGAGGGAAAAAAACCTGAGAATTCTTAGAAAGTTACCTGTGTTTTTGCAACCCCTTTTTAAACAACACTGTCTCACTTTGAGCAACTATTACAACCACCACAATGGTCCCCGACACGTTGTTAAAATCATCACCGGCAACCACACAGAATATTAGCCAAACACATGAAATAACATGGGATGAAAAAGGTTACTGGCTCAGGAAGTAGTTCACTTCTCACCAGAACTCATTGGGTGGAATCAAAGAGTAGAGTAGCACGCCACTCACAGACACTTGGAAAGTACTGCAGATTTACATGAAAGTACTGCAGATGTACATGAAAGTACTGCAAATGTACATGACTGAACTGCAGATGTACATGAAAGTACTGCAAATGTACATGAAAGTACTGCAGCTTTACATGAAAGTACTGCAGCTTATCAAAGTATTGCACCTTTGCAAAGTACTGCAGCTTAACAAAGCATTGCACCTTTGCAAAGTACTGCAGCTTTACAAAGTACAGCACCTTTACAAAGTACTGCAACTTTACAAAGTACTGCAACTTTACAAAGTACTGCACCTTTACAAAGTACTGCAGCTTTACAAAGTACTGCAACTTTACAAAGTACTGCACCTTTACAAAGTACTGCAGCTTTACAAAGTACTGCAACTTTACAAAGTACTGCACCTTTACAAAGTACTGCACCTTTACTAAGTACTGCACCTTTACAAAGTACTGCAACTTTACAAAGTACTGCACCTTTACAAAGTACTGCACCTTTACTAAGTACTGCACCTTTACAAAGTACTGCACCTTTACAAAGTACTGCAACTTTACATGTCCACTGATTCACCTAATTGCATCTATCTGCCAACTGGAAAGGCAACCGTGTTCTGTAGGATTGTTGAAGGTCTGTAACCGTGTTCTGTAGGATTGTTGAAGGTCTGTAACCGTGTTCTGTAGGACTGTTGAAGGTCTGTAACCGTGTTCTGTAGGATTGTTGAAGGTCTGTAACCGTGTTCTGTAGGATTGTTGAAGGTCTGTAACCGTGTTCTGTAGGATTGTTGAAGGTCTGTAACCGTGTTCTGTAGGATTGTTGAAGGTCTGTAACTGTGTTCTGTAGGATTGTTGAAGGTCTGTAACCGTGTTCTGTAGGATTGTTGAAGTTCTGTAACCGTGTTCTGTAGGATTGTTGAAGGTCTGTAACCGTGTTCTGTAGGATTGTTGAAGGTCTGTAACCGTGTTCTGTAGGATTGTTGAAGGTCTGTAACCGTGTTCTGTAGGATTGTTGAAGGTCTGTAACCGTGTTCTGTAGGATTGTTGAAGGTTTGTAACCGTGTTCTGTAGGATTGTTGAAGGTCTGTAACCGTGTTCTGTAGGATTGTTGAAGGTCTGTAACCGTGTTCTGTAGGACTGTTGAAGGTCTGTAACTGTGTTCTGTAGGATTGTTGAAGGTCTGTAACCGTGTTCTGTAGGATTGTTGAAGGTCTGTAACCGTGTTCTGTAGGATTGTTGAAGGTCTGTAACCGTGTTCTGTAGGACTGTTGAAGGTCTGTAACCGTGTTCTGTAGGATTGTTGAAGGTCTGTAACCGTGTTCTGTAGGATTGTTGAAGGTCTGTAACCGTACAGCAACAGTTCAGTTAAAACCAGGCTTGGAAACACCAACAGATATTGTACATACATCTGACAGCCCTTTTATATGTCCCATTCCATTGGGTTGGAACATCAAATCAAATCGAATCAAATCTCCCCTTCCCTCCGTGTATAAACATCCCTGGTCATCTGTGTGGCCTGTTCACATGCAACATATATGATTTGAAAATAAACATAGAATGACGAAGCTGTAAAACATAATTCTAAATATAAACCACCAAGTTGGTGAACACCATTGCTGTTAAATATGAGGGATTCAGCATGAAGTGTCCTGTGGTTTTTTTTTTAGACAGTTTTTAATGATTTTACTATGTTGAATATGTCTTTGTTGTCAGTGTTTTGGCGCCAAACTGGTGCCAGCTGTGGGGGGAAAAAGTCAATAGTTGAAAGAGATGCAGAGTTGAATTGAAAATAATTGTGTATTTTATTTGTCGTGTTGCTATTTTCCATTGTATTATTGTATTATTATGTGATCTCTTCATCGTTGAGAAAGGCTCGTAAGTACAGTCCATCTCCCTGACCAACTGTCCTGTTAATATAAATCATCCCAGAGAGGCCTGACAGAGCCCTTATACAGCTGACCCAGGGGGCCCAGTAGATTACACCTACAAGGGCTCCTTCTTGCGGAAGGCGACGACCGTCTGCCTCTGCTGGAACTGAGGCTTGTTGCGTTTGTTGATGTCCTGCCAGCGGCAGAGTAGAATCATCTTGAAGGTGTTCCTGAAGGTGAGGTTGCACATGGCGTAACACATGGGGTTGATGGTGCTGTTGACGTAACACAGCCAATAGCCCAGAGCCCACAGAGCCTCAGGGATGCAGCCAGTACAGAAGGTGTTGACCAACACCATAATGTTATAGGGAGTCCAGGTTATGATGAAAGCCAGCAGGATGGCACTGAGAGTCTGGGCGGCCTTCTTCTCTTTCTTCTCCTTGACTACACTCTGCTTCTTACGCTTGGTGATCTGGGTCTTGGCTTTGGAGGCGAAGCGCTTGGCCATGGCTGCATCCTTCAAGGAGATGGGGGCCGAGGAGGGGGACTTGGAGGTGGACGACACATCCCCTGTTTGGTGGCTCTTGGTGGAGGTCTGGATGGAAGACGAGGAAGTGACGGGGGTTTTAGAGAAGGAGCGTTGGTGGTAGCTGTTGTCTTCCTTGTCTTTCTCCCTTCTGGTATTAGAGGATGTCTTCTTGTCCTTATTATCGCCCACTTGTGGCCGGAGAGGGTCCTTCGTAGCATCCTGGTCCTCAGGAGATGTCAGCTGGGGGTCATTGTTAGGGTTGTTACCAGGGGCGGAGTTTATCCCCGGCAGGTTGACCACGATGGAATAGATAGCTCGGCTTGACTCCGTCGCCCCCTCCTCGTCCTCAGAGTCTGATTGGTCCATGGAGGCCCCACCCCCATCGTTGTTGTTCCAGCTATCGGAGCTGCTGTGTTCCGGCTCTCCTCTCACTGTGACTGTCTTCTTCTTGGACCACCTACTCAGCGGCCAGAACCGGAAGCACCCTCTGGTCTTCTTGGCTCCAGAGTCTTTCTGACCGGCCTGGTTAAGCTCGTAACTGCTGCAGCTCCTGGAGCTTCCTGTTTTGGGCACCATGGGAGCCTCCTCTTCCTGGGCCTCCTCCTTCTTCTCCTCCTCCTCCTCCTTCTGGCTACCCCCCTGGCCCGCCTTGTTCCCTGCCCCCGACCCCCTCAACCCCGCCAGGTCCTTCTGCCTGTTCTCTGTCTCTCTGTAGATCCTCCAGTAGAGAACCGTCATGATGGTGAACGGCAGGTAGAAGGCAGCGATGGCCGTGCAGAATGTGATAATAGGCTCTGAGAGAAACTGGATAAAGCATTCTCCACGAGGCACAGTGCGCTCCCCTACGATATACTGCCAGAAGAGTATAGCCGGGGCCCACAGGACGAAGGACACGGACCAGGCCATGCTGATCATAGTCAGAGCTCTCTTGGTGGTCCTCTTGGCCCGGTAAGTCAGAGGTCGAGTTATGGAGAAGTAGCGGTCGAAGCTGATCACCAGCAGGTTCATGACGGAGGCGTTGCTCGCCACGTAGTCGATAGCCAACCACAGGTCGCACGCCCAGTTCCCTAAAGCCCATTGGTCCATGATAATGTAGGTAGTGTAGAGGTTCATGGAAAGAGTCCCTAGAATTAGAACACTGTATTTTAGTTTCACTCTGATATTACAGTAATTGACTATATATACTACTCATGATATTACAGTAATTGACTATATATACTACTCATGATATTACAGTAATTGACTATATATACTACTCATGATAGTACAGTAATTGACTATATTTACTACTCATGATATTACAGTAATTGACTATATATACTACTCATGATATTACAGTATTTGACTATATATACTACTCATGATATTACAGTAATTGACTATATATACTACTCATGATATTACAGTAATTGA
Source organism: Oncorhynchus mykiss (assembly GCF_013265735.2). NCBI lineage: Eukaryota > Metazoa > Chordata > Actinopteri > Salmoniformes > Salmonidae > Oncorhynchus > Oncorhynchus mykiss. The sequence continues at coordinate 95,476,944 of NC_048565.1, read as the reverse complement.
CTATATATACTACTCATGATATTACAGTAATTGACTATATATACTACTCATGATATTACAGTAATTGACTATATAACTACTCATGATATTACAGTAATTGACTATATATACTACTCATGATATTACAGTAATTGACTATATATACTACTCATGATATTACAGTAATTGACTATATATACTACTCATGATATTACAGTAATTGACTATATATACTACTCATGATATTACAGTAATTGACTATATATACTACTCATGATATTACAGTAATTGACTATATATACTACTCATGATATTACAGTAATTGACTATATAACTACTCATGATATTACAGTAATTGACTATATATACTACTCATGATATTACAGTAATTGACTATATATACTACTCATGATATTACAGTAATTGACTATATAACTACTCATGATATTACAGTAATTGACTATATATACTAATCATGATATTACAGTAATTGACTATATATACTAATCATGATATTACAGTAATTGACTATATATACCACTCATGATATTACAGTAATTGACTATATATACCACTCATGATATTACAGTAATTGACTATATATACCACTCATGATATTACAGTAATTGACTATATATACTAATCGTGATATTACAGTAATTGACTATATATACTACTCATGATATTACAGTAATTGACTAATACATATTACACATTTGATATTACAGTAACTGACTAATACATATTACACATTTAATATTACAGCAACTGACTAATACATATTACACATTTAATATTACAGCAACTGACTAATACATATTACACATTTGATATTACAGTAATTGACTATATATACTACTCATGATATTACAGTAATTGACTAATACATATTACACATTTGATATTACAGTAACTGACTAATACATATTACACATTTGATTTTACAGTAACTGACTAATACATATTACACATTTGATATTACAGCAACTGACTAATACATATTACACATTTGTGAGACACTGTAGGAAATCATAGTACAATACATTATCAATATCAGCTGAGATACATTACATCATCTATACACGTATGAAAACAGTAAGTACAGTCAAAATACCGATGATGAGGTCAGCGAAGGCCAGACTGAGGAGATAGTAGTTATTCACCGTCTTCAGCTGCTTGTTCACCTGGAAGAGAAACCTTTCATTATTATTAAAGTGTCACTCCACAGTAAAACATCAACTGATGTCGAACGCTGTTAAAAAAAAATAATGTTGTGGACCATTTCAGTAAGAGTTTTGAGGCACGGACGCCCCCTTGCAATAATTACGGCCTGCGATACACGTGCCATCAAGCTACCTCGCGCTACAGAGACAGGAGATAGAACGCAGGGCGTGAGCCTGTCTTGGACAAGCCTTCTTAAACAGTTACAGGAAGTCATAATGCAATGTAACGTTAGTCTCGGCCTACAATCTACCTTGAAGGAGATGAGCACCAGGATGTTTCCTACGACGGTGACCAGAGACAGAGACCCGGTGAGGAACACGATCAGGATGACCTGCCAGATGGTGTGACCTCCCAGAGGGTCATAGGTCACCGTGGGGTCAAGGAGGGAGGCGTTGGACAGGCTGGTCGAAGAGGAACAAGATGATTACATTGTAACACTGAAACTGAAATGTATTTCCTTCATCCAAACACTCCCGAGACAAACAGACAGAGAGGTTGTAGGAATGGCTCAGTCACAGTGCAACACCCCTAGAGCAGTTTAGAGGTTAAGTCCCTTGCTCAAGGGCACAACAGGCAGGAATATAGTATCTAAGGTAATGAATTCCAGAAAACCCAATCCAGTTTCTGGCTCACTCCCTGCAAATTCCCTTCAGAGAGTTAACTCTGGGATTCGGTTTCTAACCCTCTAACCTATACCTGGTCAGGTTGGTGAGGTCCCTGGTAATGGAGTCGTTGTCCAGCACAAGGCCCAGGCCCAGGATGGCGTTGTCGGCGTAGACCCTCAACCCTGGGGAGCTGTTGTTCAGGTACATACTGGGGTCTACAGAGGGGGAAGAGCTGGACGAGTTCAGGTTCAAGGTCATAGCGCTGCCGTCCTGAGGGCATATTCTGGAGACACCTGGGAGAGAAAATACCATTAGGTTTTTGGCTTTATAAAGTCATATACTCTGAGTGTACAAAACATTAAAGAACACCTGCTCTTTCCATATGGCATAGACTGACCAGGTGAATTCGGGTGAAATATATGTTCCCTTATTGATGTCGCTTATTAAATCCACTTCAATCAGTGTAGATGAAGAGGAGGAGACGGGTTAAAGAAGGATTTTTAAGCATTGAGACAATTGATTTAAGTGCCTTTGAACGGGATATGGTAGTAGGTGGAAGGCGCACCGGTTTGAGTGTGTCAAGAACTGCAACACTACAGGGTTTTTCATGCTCAACAGTTTCCTGTGTGTATCAAGAATGGCTCACCACCCAAAGGACATCCAGACAACTTGACACAACTGTGGGAAGCTATCGGAGTCAACATGGGCCAGCATCCCTGTGGAACGCTTTCAACACCTTGTAGGGTTCATGCCCCGATGAATGTAGGCTTTTCTGAGGGCAAAAGGGGGTGCAACTCAATATTAGGAAAATTGACCTAATGTTTTGTACACTCACTGTATATTATTGTGTATTGCGTAGAGGGTGTTCTTTAATGGAAGCCTCTCCAACATAATCCAGGTAGAGCCTGGCATTCCCCAGGGCAACTGTCTAGGCCCCTTTACTTTTTAAAATCTTTACTGATGACCTGCCACAGGCCTTGAGTAACGCCAGAGTGTCTATGTATGTGGATTACTTAATATTATACACGTCAGCGACCACATCAAGTGAAATCACTGCAACACTGAACAAAGAGCTGCAGACAGTTTAATAATGGGTGGCAAAAAATAAGATTGTCCTACATACTAAATCGCCGTCCATTTGACAAATCTGACCATCATTCTATCCTCCTGATACAAGTAAAAACTAAAGCAGGAAGTGCCAGTGACTCGCTTAAATTGGAAGTGGTCAGATGACGCGAATGCTACGCAAACCAACAGTTTTTGCTAGCACAGACTAAAATATGTTCCGGGATTCATCCAATGGCATTGAGGAGTATATTACTTCAGTCAACGGCTTCATCAATAAGTGCATCAACAACATAATCCCCACAATGACCGTTTCATTACATATCCCAACCAGAAGCCATCGATTACAGGCAACATTCACACTGAGCTAAAGGCTTGAGCTGCTGATTTCAAGGTGCGGGACTCCAAACCCGGAAGCCTATGAGAAATTCCGCTATGCCCTCCGATGAACCATCAAACAAGCAAAACGCCAATACAGAACTAAGATTGAATCGTGTACACCGGCTCTGATGCTCGTCGGATG